>NW_003852429.1:5616333-5672060 GCF_000181295.1 Otolemur garnettii | reverse complement strand
TTGAGGTTTTTTCTGATTCCATATAAAATGAAGTATTATTTTTTCGAGGTCTTTAAAGTATGACAGTGGTGCTTTAATAGGGATTGCAGTCAAATTGTATATTGCTTTGGCTAGTATGGACATTTTAACAATGTTGATTCTTCCCAGCCATGAGCATAGTCTGTTTTTCCATTTGTTAACATTTTCAGCTATTTTTTTCTCAGAGTTTCATAGTTTTCTTTATAGAGATATTTCATGTCATTTCTTAGGCAAACTCCCAAGTATTTCATCTTCTTTGGCACTAACTGTAAAAGGAATAGAGTCCTTGACTGTTTTTTCAGCTTGACTATTGGTGGTATATAAAAAGGCTACAGATTTGTGAGTATTGATTTTGTAACCTGAGACGCTTCTGTATTCCTTGATCATGCCTAAGAATTTTGTAGTTGAATCTCTGGTGTTTTCCAGATATACAATCATATCTGAAGAGTGAAAGTTTGATCTCCTCTGTTCCTATTTGGATACCCTTGATTGCCTTTTCTTGCCTGATTGTGATGGCTCATACTTCCATTACAATGTTAAAAAGCAGTGGAGACAATGGATAACCTTGCCTGGTTCCTGATCTGAGTAGAAATGATTTCAATTTAATTCCATTCAATACGATATTGGCTGTGGGTTTATTGTAGATGGACTCCATCAGTTTAAGAAATGTCCTTTCTATACCTTTTTTTTTTTTAAGTGTTCTGATTATAAAAGGATGCTGGATATTATCAAAAGCTTTTTCTGCATTGATGGAGAGAATCATATGGTCTTTGTTTTTTATTTTGTTTATGTGATGTATTATATTTATAGATTTATGTATGTTGAACCAACCTTGAGACCCTGGGATAAAACCCACTTGGTCATGGCGTATAACTTGTTTGATGTGATGCAGGATTCTGTTTGCTAGGATCTTACTAAATATTTTTGCATCCATATTCATTAGAAATATTGGTCTATAATTTTCTTTCCTTGTTGGGTCTTTTCCTGGTTTGGAGATCAGGGTGAGATTTGCTTCATAGAAAGTGTTGGGAAGTATTCCTTCTTTTTATAAGCTTTGGAAGAGGTTATGTAATATAGGTACTAGTTCCTTCTTAAAGGTTTGGTAGAATTTTGATATGAAGCCATCTGGTCCTGGACTCTTCCTTTGGGGAGATTTTGTATAGTTGATGCTATTTCAGTACTTGATATAGGTCTTTTCAACATTTCTAATTCTTTCTGGGTAAGTCTAGGAAGGTGGTGTGCTTCCAAGTATTGGTCAGTTTCTTTCAGATTTTTGTATTTCTGAGAATAGAGATTTTTATTAGTATTTCATTAAGAATTTTTTGAATTTCAGAGGTGTCTGTTGTTATTTCACCTTTGTCATTTCTGATTGAAATTAGGGATTTTAATTTTCTATTTCTGGTGAGGCTAGGCAAGGGTTTATCAATTTTGTTAAACTTTTCAAAAAAAACTAACTTTTGGATTCATTGATCTTTTGAATAATTCTTTTGTTTTTGATTTCATTTAATTCAGCTCTAATTTTGGTTATTTCTTTTCTTCTTCTGGTTTTGGGGTTGGAGTGTTTTCCAGTTATTTGGGATGTCCTATTAAGTGTGACTTTCTCTCTTTCCGTTCTCTTAAGAATGGTTTGCAGCACTGTAAATTTTTCTCTTAGGACTGCCTTTGCAGTATCCCAGAAGTTTTGATAATTCATGTCCTCGTTATTCTGTTCCAAAAATATGGTAATTTCCTTCTTAATCTCATCTTTGACCCAGCTATCTTTCAGCATAAGATTATTTAGTTTCCATGTCTTTGTATGAATATGCAGATTCCTGTTATTGGTTAGTTCAACTTTTATTCAGTGATGATCTGAGAAAATATTTGGAATAATTTCTATTCTTTTAAATTTGCTGAGGTTAGACTTGTGACCTAAGATGTGATCAATTTTAGAAGATGTTCCATGGGCTGATGAGAAGAATGTGTATTTAGTTTTGTTAGGATGAAATGTTCTGTAGGTATCTGTTAAATTCAAGTGTTGTATGGTAAAGTTTAAGTCAGCATGGGTGTTTTTGGCGCACACTCCCTGGAGAGGTCCCAGTGCCAGGGACGTGAGTTTCTTCTTGGTGCATCGATCCAACAATGCCAAAGGGGTGTTAAAATCTCCAGCTATTATGGTGCTGGAAGATATCGAATTGTTTATGTCCATTAGGGTCTTGGTTATAAACTGAGGAGCCTTTTGGTTGGGCGCGTAAATGTTAATAATTGACATCTCATCATGTTGAGTGTTTCCCTTAACAAATATGAAGTGACCATTATTGTGTTTCCTTTTTTGGTTTAAAGCCTAATTTATCTGCAAATAAAATTGCAACCCCTGCTTTTTTCATTTTTCTTTTTTTTTTAATTTTTTTATTAGATCATAATTGTGTACATTAATTCTCTCATAGGATACAGTGTGTTACTTCTATATGCAGTTTGGAAAACTCTCATCCAAGTGGCTAACATAGCTATCATGTCTTTCTCATAATTGTTATGTTAAGACATTTATATTCAACCTTTAGACAAATTCACCTGTACCCAAATAGGATAAATTATAGGCATGATCCCCACAATATCATTCTCTTCACCAATCCTCCCCCTCCCCTTTCCCCTCCCCTTTCCCCGTAGTCTAGGGCTTCATTTGGATTGTAACTTTCCTAAGATAGCTAACCAGATATCTGTTGCATACAGGAAACACACCTTATTTTAAAAGACAAGCATAGACTCAGGGTGAAGGGATGGTCATCTATTTTCCAGGCTAATGAAAAGCAGAAAAAAGCAGGTGTTGCAATACTATTTGCAGATACAGTAGGTTTTAAACCAACAAAAGTGAGCAAGGACAATGATGGTTACTTTATATTTGTTAAAGGTAGTACTTAATATGACAAGATTTCAATTATCAATATTTTCATTTTTCCATTTGCCTGGATTATAGATATCCATCCCTTTGCCCTGAGTCTATTTCTATCCTTTGAGATAAAATGAGTTTCTTGTATGCAGCAGATATCTGGCCTGAGTTTTTGTATCCAGTTAGCCAACATGTGCGTCTTTAACAGACAGTTTAAACCATTCATGTTAATTGAGAATATTGATAACCCTGGTGGCATTTTGGGTGTCAAGTTTTTCGAAAGACCAGTGGACATTTTTAATCCTTTCACCACTGTGGAGGTTGGATTTTGATCAATAATTTCCGAATGAGTTTACTTTGGTGCCAGAGCATTGTGGTGGTCATTATGGAGGGTGGGTCTGAGAATATCTTGCAGAGTAGCTTTAGTTATGGCAAATTTCTTCAATGTGTGAATGTCATTAAAGTATTTGACTTCTCCATCATAAATGAAACTCAGTTTAGCTGGACACAGAATCTTGGGTTGAAAGTTGTTTTAGGAGTTTGAAGGTTGATGACCATCCTCTTCTGGCTTGAAAAGTTTCAGCAGAAAGATCTGTAGTCATTCTAATATTCTTCCCCTTGTAGGTTATGATTTTCTTAGGTCTGGCTGCTTGCAGGATTTTGTCTTTCATATTAACTTTGATGAAGTTAATTACAATGTGTCTGGGGGATGCTTTATTTGGATTGAGTCATGGGGTTCTGAAACTGCTGTCTGAATTTCAGAATTTCTTGACATGTTTGGAAAGTTTTCCTCTAAAATCTCTTGAAGTAGAGCATCTGTGCCTTTCAGATCATTCTCATCACCTTCAGGCATGCCAGTAAGGTGAATGTTTGCTCTTTTGGAGTGGTCCCACAACTCTCAGGAAATGATCCATCTTTGCTCTTCATTTCTCTTCATCTTTGAGCATTTGGGAGCATTGAAAATCTTTGCCTTCAGTGTCCAAGATCCTTTCTTTTGCCTGCTCCATCCTATTCCTGAGGGATTCTACTGTATTTCTCAGGTCTTTGAGGGATACCAATTTTTGCCTCAATTTGTCAAAATCTTTGGTGATTTTATTTTTGAATTTGTTGAATTCTTGAGACAACTTTTGAATTGTTCCTTGAACTTCTAATTTCAATTTTACTTCAATTCTGTTAATCTTATTGCTATACAAATTCTGAATTCAATTTCCGACATCTCAGCCATTTGTTTATGAATGGTATCTTCTGTTGCATCTCCTTTATTGTACCTTGGGGGAGTTGATCTACTCTGGTTATTCACGTTGCCCAAGTATTTCTGTTGATTCCACCCCATAGTTATTTTTCACCATTTGTTTAGAGAGGCTGGTAAGGTGGAATTAAATTGGGGCTCCTGGAAATATGATTATCCACCCCTTTACCAGAGTGCTGGTACTAGTGATTGCTGCTTTTCCCCTATGGGCTTTACCAAGGTCCCATTCAGTACTACAGCCTTAGACTCTAAGGCTGGTATGATAGGGCTAGGTGGGTCTGTCTTGTATTTAGACTCTGACCAATCCTAGTGGATCAGTGACTTTGGGTTGAAATCTCAGCTGTGGAGAAATACAAGCAATTAAGACACCCTGCCCCCCATTGGCAATAACTGGGAGAGGAGAATCAGACCCTCCCTCTACAACACAACCAGGACAGAACCTTGGAGAGTCCCCCAGTGATTGGCCCAGATCAAGAGTTCCAAATCAGTTGTCCCGGTCAGCACAAACACAGATCAAGTGGGAGAGTTCAAAAGGTCTCCAGCAACTGGACAGCAGGGGTCTACTGGCAGCTCAAGTGTGACTTGCTCCAGTGATCCATAGAGTCAGAAAGGCCCGCCCAGCAAAAGAATTATTCCAGGGGCACTGGTGCCTCTTTTCCCACTTTGCATCACCTTCACCCCCAGTCACTGGTTACCCCACAGGGCTGCAGCCCAACTCTCTCTAATACTCAAGTACACCAGGTATTTGCACCTAAGTCAAAGAGGAGATAATGCCTTTCCTACCGGGCTATCTCACTGTGTGACCTGCAAGTGTAGGATTTCAGGCCTAATTCACTCCAGGGATCATTGGAAACTGGGGAGTGTACCACCTGCATCTGTACCCAGCCAGTGTTTACCATGGAGGATTGTGATTCTCTCCCTCAGAGACCATGCCTCTGCCTTGGCCACCCTCTACCTCTGGAACCCCTACAGGTTAGGTTAGGTTCCCTGGTATTCCACAGAATTCGCAAGGTATCTCTCCCAAATTTGACCCCAGTGGGAGAGACCATGGGGCTGCCACCACTGTCAGGGGTGATGCCACTGGTCTGGGGTATTGCTGTGCGCAGATTGCCAGAGCCAGGCGAGGGGCAGGAGGGCATTGCCACCAAGGCAGCAGGTCACCTGCGGGGAGCTGGAGAGCAGGGCTGCCAGGCAGAGCTGCTAGCTGGCCGTAGGTTGCAGGAGCACGGGAGCTGGTGGGAATTTACGGGTAGCAGAAGCGGGCAGGGTGTTGGTGGGCACCACCACAGTCTCTGATGATCAGTGGCACAGATTCCATGCTATGCTCTTTCCAGCACAGGGCAAGTCTCTCTCCCCTTGTGACTTCCTGCCTCTATTAAAGTTATAGTTTCAGTGCAACTGCCCCATAGCCCATAAGATGCTCTGCCCTAGCACAAGTCTGCCAGCCACTCCGGATTCTGCAGGGGGTAGTCTTCCAGACCACCAGGAGAAGGGGGAGGGGTGGATTGGGAGTTCAGGAAGATAGGTAGAATATTAGATACTTTTGTCCCAGGAAAGAGACTGCCTGGGCCTGCAGAGGTATCTCTCTGGGGAAGGAGTCCTGGCCCTCAGTTGTTCTCTCCCCTTTGGTGAAACATAAGGTCCTCTGTTGACTACTGACCTCAAGCAGCTTTCATGGGAGAGGGAGGATTCCCATCTCTTTGATATGGGTTTTGTACCTGAAATTTGTTTCCTTGGAGTCCTAGCTTGCCTCAGTAGGGGTGATGTGAACCTATCAATCCTCTCTCTCAGCTCAGCTACCGATCTTCTGCTTTATTGGGTTGGTTCTGGCCATTATTTCTCTCTCTAGGTGGGAGCCTCTGCTGAAAGCTGACTTCAGTCAGCCATCTTGCCTCTTCTCTTCCTGTTTTTCCATTCTTATGATACTTCACTTAAGAGAATGGTCTCCACTTCCATCCAGACTATTGCAAAAAGTATCAGTTCATTTTTTATGGCTGAGTAATACTCCATAAAATACTGCATTTTATTAATCCATTTATAAATTGATGGGCCCTTGGATTGATTCCACCTCTTTGCAGTTGTGAATTTTGTTGCAGTAAACATTGGGTGCAAATGTCTTTTTGATAAAATGACTTTTTTGCTTTGAATAAATCCCTGATAGTGGAAGTGCTGGATCAAATGGCAGCTCTACTTTTAGTTCTTTGGAAAATCTCCATATTGTTTTCCATGGAGGGTGTATTAGTGTGCAATCTCACCAAGAATGTGTAAGTGTTCCTTCCTCTCCATATCTCTACCCGCAATTATTGCTGGAGTTAGGTAATGTCCTATTGTGGTCTTTGGTTTTTTTTTTGTTGTTGTTTGTTTGTTTTTTGCAGTTTTTGCATTTGAACTCCCCACCTCCAGCATATGGGGCTGGCGCCCTACCCTTTTGAGCCACAGGCACTGCCCTGTTTTGTTTTTAGGTTGTTTTTTTTTTTTTTGAGACAGAGTCTCCCTCTGTCACCCTTCGTAGAGTGCTATGGCATTACAGCTCATAGCAACCTAAAACTCTTGGGCTTAAGTGATTCTCTTGCCTCAGCCTCCCAAGGAGCTGGGACTACAGGCATCCACCACATCATCCAGCTATTGTTTTTGTTGCAGTTGTCATCGTTGTTTAGCTGACCTGAGCTGGGTTCAAACCCACCACCCTCAGTGTATGTGGCCAGCACTGTAACCACTGTGCTGTGGGTGCCAAGCCATCTTATTGTGGTTTTAATTTTCATTCCTGTGATGATTAGTGATGTTGATGTTGACCATCTTCTCTTATGTTTATTGGCCATTACTCTGTCTTCTTTTGATAACCTTCCATTCATGTCCTTTGCCTCCTTTTTTGGAGTAGAGGTTTTCATTCTTTTTAGATTCTAGTTGTTAGCTCTTTATTGGATGTACAGCCTGGTTATGGCACAAAATAGAGACACAGACCAATGGAATAGATTAGAGAACCCAGATATAAAACCATCCTCATATAGCCATCTGATCTTTGACAAAGCAGACAACAATATACACTGGGGAAAAGAATCCCTGTTCATTATGTGGTGCTGGGAAAACCAAATATTCACATGTAGAAGATTGAAATAGGATCCACATCTTCCCCACTCACAAAAATTAATTCAAGATGGATAACAGACTTTAAAGTATGAAACCATAAGAATTCTAATAGAAAATGTTTGAAATGTTCTTCTAGCTATCAACCTAGACAAAGAATTTATGAAGATCCCAAAGGCAATCTCGACAACAACAACAAAAATACATGAGACCTGGTCAAAAGAGGCTAATTTTTTTATATTCTTATTTGGAAATAGAACAAGACAAGGAATAGTCATGTATTTTTATGTATTTTTAAGGCTAGGGTAAAAGTTTAGGGAAAGAAGAAGAGAATAGAAAGAATAATGTACTGCTAAGGTTCTCCTTCCTTCCAGTCTCTACCCTTTCCTCTGTCAGGTTTAGGATTGCAGAGCTGCCACTAAGTATACTTTAATTAAGCAAGACGCACAGCATCTTCCAGAGAATTTGCTGAGCACTAGGTTAAACTGATTTCCTAACCCCTGAAATAATATGCCAAATTATAATAGTTGCAGTGCAACTGACAAGAATTTCAGTCTGGAAGCTGAAAAGAACCGTAGACATCTTATAAAATGTTGTATTTGTCAGCCATCGTGGTGCATGCCTGTAGTCCTAGTTACCCAAGGCTGAGATAGTAGGATTGCATGAGCCCAGATTATCACACCTGGGAATAGCCACTGCACTTCAGCCTGGGCAATATAGCAAGATCTTAAAAAATATATATGTGTATATTCCTCCAGGTTACTTCCTTTTGAATAAAATACAATGATTTCTCTTGCTTAATGAGACAATCTCTAGAAGTACATTTTATATTTACCCTTTATAGAAAGAAGAAAATTAGGCACCAAAATTTTGGTCATAAGTATTTCAGACAATTCAGTATTAGCTAACTATAGCCCTTCATTATAAGAACATATATTAATTTATGACATTTGGTATATTTTATTCATTGAGATACATGAAGAAAAACTTAGGTTTGGGGGGAACTAAATATTTTTATTTCTTTGCTCCTACTATCTAGTATTTGCTTTTGGCAACACTTCAGTTGTTCTACATTTGGACAGCCAGCAAATGAATAACAAATTTTATCGAAGTCTCCAAAAGGAGTACTGTTTTGTTGAAACTTGTCTGTAATAGATCCTCTGTTAATTAAATGATAGAAAACATGAAAAAGTGATCATTTATAACAAGAGAAGTTCAAATTTTTAAAACTTTTATTTTAAAAGTGAAATTAAAGCAGAGTCATGACAAAGTTTTTGGAAAGTAAAGAATTGGTCATCACTCAAATTCTGGTTCCTTGATACACTATATATAGAGAGAATAAGTGTTCCCCAAATATTTCACAGTGATTAGAAACCTTTAATATTAGTAATTTGCACTAATGTCCTAGTGCACTGTCATACTAATTTAAAACAAGATTTTTGACTAAGTATTTTCTCTTTTTATAAAATAAATGTGTTTGAACAGAAACCAAGCTCACGGAAGATGTACTTGTCTGGATATGGTGTGGAACTAGCAATTAAGAGTACAGAATACAAAGCATTGGATGATTCCCAAGTTAAAAGTAAGTTTTTTCTCTTAGTACTTGAATAGAATGAAAAGTTGGACGTTTACATCCTTTGGTTTTTAAACAATTTAACAATTATAATTCTACATGTGTTCATTTCAAGCTGGAGATGTTCTTCCTTACTTTGGAATTTAATTTTAAGCCAAAATAAATGTATTTAATATTACTTGATGATTACATATTGGATGCCTCTGTCAAAACATTACATATACTACATAATGCACTCACTACTATTATGTACCCATAATAATTAAAAACAAAAAATATTTTTTAAATAGAGTGATGCATTACTTTGCTTATATCCAGTGACTTCCCAACTATTACATAACAAATCATAGTATATGTAAAGTACACTGAGGCAGTAGATGAGGCTGATTATTGCTACAGTGACTGGCCCAGGAACTCAAAGCCTGGCTCATGCCCTGCCACACTGAGGGGATCAGGATCTCCATAATCTGTAACCTATTAGTAACATCCTGGTTTAGGAAGCTTTGTCTGAAATATTTATCTATAATGAAGTTATGGTAATAAGGGTTTTTTTCTTAAATAGGATGGGAGAGGCCTGTGAATGGTTTATTTAGATGAGATAGTGTCATTGCATTGTGACTTAACAACTACTGTCTGTAGTTATTCCATGAACTAAATGCATGCTCTAGATGAGACTCTGGAGGCCTGAATAAACTAAAGAAGTTCTAGAATTCTTATGAAAGTCTTTTATTACTTCATTCATGTGAAATTTATTTATGCCTGATTCCTAGTTAAGAGTTTTTAATTCATTCTTTTATATGCACTCAGTTGTGGCTCCTACTTTAACTTTGTTTTTCTATTCAGGATTTGGTTATAGAGACCCTGCCTTAATTACAGGCTCAGCTCTGACTGCTATTGAATGTGTTTCAAATAAAGATCTATATTACTGTAATTTAAATACTTTTAAAGAAATACTAAAAATTATAGTAGAAATAATGTCCACATTTTATATATTTCTGTATAGCTCGACAATGCTTTATAATTTAGTATCTTATAGTCATGATAGTAATTTAAGGCATTTTCTAGCTATCTTTGGATTTGTTAAAAACTTATATCACTTACATGGTATCTATAGAATTATGCACCATGTTCTATTGTCAGCCTTTTACATATACTTGGAATATGTCATCTTTCAATTCTAGTTAGTTCTGTTTTCTTTCTGTGCATACATGGTATCTGATTTTTATCTAGCCATCTTTCTGATGTTTGGTCTTCAGTGCTCTCATATTAATCAATCTAATCTCCACACTGCTTTCAGAATGAACTTCTTATGATGAAAATCTGACTTTGTGACTCCACTGATTAAAATCCTATATTGGTTCCCTGTAAACGCCCTCATAAATTCAGGGACTATAGCATAGCAAACAAAGCTTTTCACAATCTGATTTCTCTCTACTTTATCATTCTCCCTCTCTTACTTGTACCCTCTTATTCTGCAACACTAATGTTCAGAATAACTTTCTATTCCCTAGATAACTCTGCTTGTGCTCTATGTGAAGCCTTTATGACTCCTACTGATTTCATTGTTTAACGTGTTCTGTTCCTTCTGCCTACCACCCTTTTACCTTCTCTCATCTCTTTCATCTAAAGCCTTCCCATTTTTAAAGACTTAGATGTATAAGTCTGTAACTCTGCAATAGCTACCTATCCTCCTGCACCATCATAGGATGGTTTTATCTCACATATTTCTGCTTCTTTTAGAAAAGATTTACATACTCTGTTCAAGTTGTCTGTTTCCTTTTCCACCAAGTATGATCAGTGTCTTTTGTGTCCCTTTTCTTGATATCTGTCTCATCATGGACACCTCATAGTAGGCATAGTAGGCCATTATGCAAAATAAAAATAAATGTGTGCCCAGTGAGTGAACAGGAGAAAAGGAAGAGTAGATCAAAGCATCCAGGATTTTTGTTTGTTGTCCTGGAGATCCAGAGCTTCCAAAGAATAAGAAAGGGGAAGTATACTTGTTGAGCTCTGTAATAGAGAGAAGCTCTATACTGTAAGAGGTTGCAATTCTTATAATCCCAGCACCCTTCACCCATTCCATTTACACACTGTATATTATAACTACTTGTTAAGTAAGGGAGATGGGAAATTATTATGAAAAATCTTTATTCTTAGAGGTAATAAGTTTTGGTGTCTTTCTAAAGATCATTTGATTATCTTTAAAGGTGTTGGAAATACCCAAGAACTTGTATTTGTTAGGGTTTAGACTTGCTGCCTGTCTTAAAAGCTAAACCTAGTATTTGTTATAAGTCCTTTGGCTTATCATTTCTGGTTATAAAATAGAATTTGACTGTGAAATAATCTCTAAAGCACTTGTTATAGTTGTTAAATATTTAATAATCAAGTGGACTTAAGAAGAGAGCACACTCAGGAATACAAGCCTATCCACATGGGCATATAAGTATTAAACTGGTCTATGAAGAAAAAAAAAGTAAAACAAATGGAATTTCATTTCATTATGAGTTCTTCTAATTTTTTATTACTTGTTCTCTTCTTAGTCTGAAAATATTTTTTCATACTTTGTTTTTGTTTCCAAAAATTATAGCTGTGATGAATGCTACTGCAGAAGATGACACTGAAGCAAATGAAGTTCAAGGATTTCTCTTTGGGAAACTAAAGTAAGTCTGGATTGAAATGAAGCTGTATTACTAAACCCTTTTGTTTTTAAAGGAATTAATTTGATATGCTGTTTTGCTATGTGTTTCACCTTTCATTTTTATACATATACAATTGTTTTTATTACAAAAGTAACATGCATCTAATGTCAAAGAGCTAAGAAAAGCAAAAAAGCACAAAGCTGAAATATAATCACTACTGTTTTATAATTGAGAGATAACCATAACTCTCTTAATGTATACAGTGTATCTTTGCAGTCTTTCTGTGCAGTAAATGCAGTAAATGTGTACACAGCATTTTGTTTTGTACAGTTAAACCATATTGTGCACCTACTTTTTTCACATCCAATGGAATATTCCATTATTTACTATAACGGTCCCATAGACTGGGACTTTACATTATAGTCCTACTAATTCAATGAATTATTTTGTGCACCAGTTTGCATGTATTGCAGATTTTTCTTAGCACAAATTCCAGCAAAAAAAATTGACAAACCAAAGTATAATGTACTTCTTGAAATTTTTGATAGAACCAAATTTTCCTCATAAAATCATACTAATTTTTATAATATTACATCATTGTACTAAATTTTACAATATGTACATCATTGCAGTATGTGAATGTATTTATTTTTCAGAACTTCAGTAACCATTGATACTATTTTTAAATTTTTGTCAATTTAATAGGTGAAATAGTATTTCTTTGTCTTTTAAATTCTGCATTTGTTTCACTGAACTGAACTATCTAATAATTTATATCCAAGAACAATCAACTATTGGCAGTTTATTATTGTAATGATTAACTTTTCCCCATTTTTATTGCCCTTTGAATTTCATCTTGGGTTAATTGCTTATTTCTAACCTGTGCACATTTTTCTTTTCTTTTTTTTTTTTGGAAAGAAAGGAAAACACCTGTTTTCCTAAATTTCTGCGCCTCAGATTGCCATTTCATATACATATATAAGTAATCTTTCAAATGTTAAAGTTATCATTCCCCTTTTTCCTCCTGCTATGCTGATTAGAGACAAGGAATAGGACGGTGAGTGCTCTCTGAATGCTCATAAATAGGGATGGCTATGACTTCATCTGTACTTTGTTTACAAGAACGGAAAGTTTATGGTTTCTTTACATAGGCAAAATTAATTGAAGGAATGTTTTTGTTAATACTACTAGTTCTTTTTTGGTGTTAAAATTATTTATGAAGAACTCTAAGGTCTGTTTTTCTGGTCATGAGTAGATAACCATATAGCTCAAGGGTAACATTTTTGGAGATCATACTAATTTCTACAGATAATTGAGTTATATTTTTAAAGTATACTGGCCAATATGCTTTAGTGACTTAAAAAAGCTAATATATTTTACAAAAAAGGATTTAAGTTATTTGTTTTAGCTAACAAGACATTTTTGTCCCAGTTTCAACTGTGTCTCAACATCTTGTAATTTGCAGATCTTTTCTCTTTCAAATATAATTTTTTATAAGAATAAATTGTATATCTTCTAAAAATCCTTTAGAACTCTGGAGTATTCATTTTTTAAAAGAAGGAACACTCAAAGTTAGTTCTTTCATAGTGACTCAATTCATAGTTCATTTCAAAGTAAAAAATCTTTTGCGTGAAGGTATCATATGAATAAGTAATACGTTTGTTGCCAAATTATGTAAAAAAATTAGTAATTTAGTAATTCTTATCTACTAAGATTATGATTAAATATGAAAAATACTATAATAGACCTTAGAAACTTATTATCCTGTAGCTTACAGTATTAAAAAAGAAAGCATTCATTTAATTCATAGTAACCTTTTTTTTTTTTTGAGACAGAGTCTCACTGTGTGGCCCTTAGTAAAGTACAGCAACCTCAAACTCACACTTCATAGCAACCTCAAACTCTTGAACTTCAGCAATTATATTGCCTCAGCCTCCTAAGTAGCTGGGTCTACAAGTGCCCACCACAATCAATACCTGGCTATTTTGTATTTATTTTTTGTTATTGTCATAGTTGTTTAGCAGGCCCGGGCTGGGTTCAAACCTGGCAGCCCCAGTGTCTGTGGGCCAGCGCCCTAACCACTGAACTATGGGTGCTGAGCCAAATTTATAGTAAACTTTTTTAGGAAGAGATTCTGTTGTACTTTCACTACAAGAGCTTTGATTTGTTTTCAAAATATGGTCCCACATTGTAGTAAACTTGCAAGATATTAATACTATAATATGTACCTTTTTAACTATAAGATTATGCATTTTTATGTATTCTGTATATATTTATTTCGCTTTTGGAAATCTTCATTTGTATTGACTGTTGAAAATACATGGTGTATAAGTTGTGCTGATGGCCAGGTAAGTTTTTTAAAATCTGAAATGACACTATGTCTTGACTTCTTGAGTGACTGAGGAAAGATTATAATTGAGATTATATGTATAATGAAGTACCATTCAACTACATTATCATTTGGCTTTCTGTAAAAAATATTTAGATATATGTAACAATGGGGAAAATTATTTCCATGGTTTATAAGATTCAGGGATGGAACTTTTCTGAAATAGAGCAAACTCATTAAGATTATATAAGAAACATTTTTGCCTTATAAAATACTTTTTATTTTTAATTGCAAAAGCAACACTTGCAGTTTATAAAATATTAAAAAAGTATGTGATATAAAAGTGATTATTCTGTCTTCATCTGTGCATCCCTTACAAGTAATGTTAACAATTGATAGTATATGCAACCAGATTTTGTTTTGTTTTACATATTTTTAAAAGGACACAAACATATCTTCCTCATTTTTAAGTTCTATGCATATAGCTGTGTCACAATTTATTATTATCTTAATGGTGAACAATTACTTTGTGTCTAATTATTTGGAAGGATTAATTTGAAAAATATACTGTTTGTATAATGACTTATATGTGGTAGTAATTAACATTACTTATATTTTGATACAGAGAAATATATCCAGCTCTTAAAGATAATCTGACAGCATTCCAAAAATACCTGATAGAGAGTAATAAGGAAATGATACCTCTGAAAGTCTGGGAACTTCAAGGTATAGTTTGACCTACTTGTACAAAGCATTTTGGTAACTGATCTCCGTTTTGTTAAATAAGTTTTCACATGGGGTGATATAGATTGTTTTATAAACAATAATAATTACTAATGATGTGAATAATATAAAAATTACATTACTCTTTGTGGGAACACATATTAAAAGTTTATTTGGCAAATAAGTTATATATATATTTTATATATTTTTGTTGTTGTTTTGTTTTTGAGATGGTCTCACTTTGTTACCTGGGGTAGAGTGCTGTGGCATCACAGCTCACAGCAACCTCAAACTCTTGGGCTTAAGTGATTCTCTTGCCTCAGCCTCCCAAGTAGCTGGGACTATAGGCACCCACAACAATGCTTGGCCATTTTTTTGTTGTAGTTGTCATTGTTGTTTAGCAGGCCCTGGCAGGGTTCGAACTCATGAGCCCCAGGGTATGTGGCTGGTGCCCTAACCACTGAACTACAGGCACCAAGCCTAAATAAGTTATATTTTTATATTTGTAAGGCTTAAAATAATTTGAAGTATAGTTATTTGGCTTTATGAAATCATTTAAAAATACACACCAATTTTTTTTCTAAGTTAGTCTCATGTGTTACATTATATTTCAAAGAATCTGTAATATTGGTTAAAAGTCCTGATTGGTTAAAAGTCCTGATTGGTTAAAACACTGATTAAAAATATTAACCATTAGATGACAAGAAATCAGAACTAAATCTTAATTTTCTAAAAATTTAGATCCTGTTAGACCATTCCATGTTTCGCTGATAAATTTTTACTGGAAACATAAATTAGAGAACATGCAATTTTTACAAATTCAGAACAGCATCTACATTGCCAATATGCAAGCTGATTTTTTCCATAGAAATTTTTTAACATTTGGGATTCATTGGGAGTACAAAGACTTAGGTTATATTGATTGTGTTTGTTAGATAAACTCTTTCTTGTAATTGCGCCCCCCCCCCAAGAAGTGTGCCATATACCATGAGCCCCTGATGGCCTCTCCCATCTCCCTCACTCCCCTACCCTGCACCTTGTATTAGACCATCTACTGCCTTCAGATTAGAATTGGGACACTTTTACACTGTTGTTGGGACTGCAAACTAATACAACCTTTTTGGAAGGAAGTATGGAGAATCCTCTGAGAACGCAAATTAGACCTTCCATTTGATTCTGCAATCCCATACTATGAAAGCTGATATTCTGTGACCAAAATTTATTTTGGATTGAACTGATTTTCCTTTGTTATTATTTGTAATGATTTAGATGGTCATAATGACGTGTCATTTTTCTACGTAATCTAGAACTTTTATCACATCTCTTATCAGCCTTTTTAATGTAACAGCTTTATTGAAATAATTCACATATGCAATGGTACATTTCAAAACTATTAAAAAATGAGTATAATTGTGATGGTTGTGTTACTTGGTTCAGTGTAAACATTTCACATTGTATATCGAAGCAGTACCCTGAACCCCATAAATACATCAATGTACAAAGTTATGATTTAATAAAAAAAAATTATTAAAAAAAATTCTACCATTCATTAGTTTTTAGTATATTTTCAGAGTTGGCAACTAGTACTAGTCAGTTTTAGAACATTTTCATCACCCCAGAAGAAGCTGGCACACTCGTTAGCAGTTACTCCCCATTTCTTTCCAATTTCCCAGTTGTAGGCAACCACCAATCTACGTTTTTTAAAAAAAAAAAATACCAACTGATCAGGAGACTCTTGATAGAATAACTTAAATATAGCATATAACTAATATTTTACAGGTTATCTGGGTTTTAATTTATAGATCCTTTCATATAAATGATCTTATTTGACCCTCACAGTAAGATTCTGAAATAGATGTAGTAAACATTCCCATGTTATAAATAAACAAGTGAAATTTAGTAGTTTGATCAGCCACTTCACTACATAGTGAATAAGTAAAGGTTTGGGGGGTCCAAGTTATGTTTCTTATACCATACCATATGGTGTCCGGGTGAAGTCTATATATACTTAAATATATACTTATATATATATGTGTGTATATATATATGTACTTAAATGTGTGAATATGACATTTTAAAATTATAGCAGAATGTATAGGTTCAGTCTAGAGAGGCTCTCTAACTTCTGTTATATTTTACCTACCTAATACAGATATTGTTTGCTCAAGACATGGCAGTTCACCTCAATGTGCTCCTTCAGGAGATTGTTTCTGAGAAGCATTTCCTTGAGGATCTGAGCTTCTGTACTTGCCTATTGATGTGCAGGAATATGCAGAGTGACTCTCCCCAGGGGGTGTGGAGAAACAGCTGAGGTGTAAGCTGGGGGGTGGACAGACCGGTCTTGGAGCATTGGGTTCTATTCTGTGCCTTCCTCCCTCATTAGCATTATAATGTATAACTTTACCTTGGGCCAGGGAGGACTGACAGCCAGGCTCCAAAATGTTTTACTCTAAACAAAATCAATTGTATATGTGTTCCTCAGCCTTCACACTAAATTGTAATCTTAAATGGTTGCTTCCTAATGTTACTTGACTTCTTTGTATATGTGTTAAATTCTTACTGAATGTTGGAAAGTATATAAGGTAATCAGTAAAGTTTAGCTGGGCCGCTGACCAGAGCAAGTCCCGGTCTCCCTTGAATATTCATTCCGTCTGCAGTTCTTTCCCCTGCATCCCCGATCAGAAGCTCCAAAGAACATAACACCAAGAAGATATTCTGTCAACTAAGCACTATATACTATGTGTATTAATACTTCATAGAAAATAATTCAAGAAAATGAGATGTTTAAGAATGTTGTATGATAAATTCACTATAAAGAATCTACTTCTTTGAAAAGATAGAATCTGGTTTTTTGGACCACTGTGCTATACGGTTACCTATTTATTATCTCTTTTGCCTCATCAAGACCTTATGCTAGACACTGGTCCTTCTTTTGTCACACCACATTGTAGCTCTTCTTCTGTTTGACATCATGATAGCACTAAGGCAAAAGACTAAAGTTTGTTCTCAAGAAAGGTACTAGGAAAGTCTTTCTAAAATGAAAACCTGATTTTGTCCTAGTGTAAAGTCAACCAGAATTTGTTAGTTATAAATCTCTATTCAAATAATGGTCTTATATTAGAGTCCCCACAAGAAAGTGTTGGCGCACGCAAACTAAGAAAGTTTAATAAGGGGACAATTTACAAAGACATAGGCACAATTGAGAGAAACCAATGGATGCTCCAATTCCAGTACTAGCAACTGGAAGAAAACCGTTACCACCCCCTAATCTTGAGGGAGCAAGAGGAGGAGTGGTTTCTAAAACCTGGAGAGAGCATGTGGAGAGGGCCGCCTGACAGAAGAGTAGCCTACCCCTAGTGTGGGGACATGGCTGTCCCACTGTGACCTTTGGAAAAAGGGAACTGGGTAGTAACTATCCAATCCTTACTTTTTTCTTGCTTGCTGATCTCACATCAGTGACTTGTGCTGGATGAATCTAACCAGAAGTTTGAGGGCAGGGCAGCATATTGATGTAGTTCATACAGGTGAGCCTTTGGGGGCCTAGAGCAGGCTAGAATAAAGGGGATCTGGAAGGCAAACAAAATATCCAGTTCCCTTATCTGAATCCAAAGCAAACACTTCAGGAGAGACTTGAATGTAAGGAAGGATGGATTACCTAGCTAGCCAAGTCATTTGCATCAATTCTTCTCGCTAATTGATGTCATATTCATCAATTAAAATTATTAAATCTGGACTTCTTAGGATGGTTTGTGAAGCCCTTCTCTAATCTTTTACTTCCTTCTCCAGGCTCATATACAATCACTTTCCTGTATGGATCCTCCAGTCAGTTTGATGAATTATGCTTTCTCCATAACTTCCCTAGGGTCACTTGCTCATTTGATTGTTCACTGATTTACACAACAGATATTTATTGAATACGTACTATGTTTGATTTTTCAAGATACAGTGATGAGAAAATATGATAAGTTCCATACCCTTTTGTAGCCTAAATTCTTATAGGTAAGATAGACAGTAAACAGGAGAAATAGTGAGTTAAATTATTATGAATTTTGGTAAGTGCCAGAAAGAAAATAAAGAGTACTGTGAGTAGAGGATATCATGGGAGCTATATGAGGTAAGGGAGGTCAGGGAAAACCTCTCTAGGGAGATTCCTCCAGAATGGAAGCCTTCTCATTCCTCAAGGATTAACATATATACACATGCACACCTTCTTTGGGACAAATTCCTAATCCATTAAGACTAAGCTCAAGCATCTCCTTTTTATGGAAATTTACTTAACTTTCTATCAGGATTACATGTTCATGTGTCTCTGCTACCATAACATTTGTACATATTCTTGTTATTAACAGCATCTATCTTGTATAGCAGTATAGGTGCATATTTTTTGTTGTATCTAAAAATATTTTGAGGTTCTAACATAATGTTTCATACAAAGTAAGAACCTAATAAGTGCTTGTTTATGAAAGAAGAAAGGGAAAATTGACGGAGGAGGATGTGACATCAATAATGTAAATTCAACTAGAAATGCTGAGTTGGTAAGTGTAAGTGAGCCAATCTAGAACACTTAGCCAGAGCAGTGAGGAATAACCATATTCAGCCAGAAAGAAAAGAGCCTCAGGGTACAAAGTTGTTTAAGACAATAAGGAGCAAACATAGTTTAGACAAGGCACAAAACAACGAACAGGATCCCAAGTGATGAGATAAAAAATATAAATTGCCAGTACTTCCAATTGAGACCATTTTGATGTCCTTAGGAATTTTATTTTACTTTAGCAGACTCTCCTGTTAAAGTATAAACAAATATTTATAAGTTCCTTGGTATTTGTACCCTCACTGAAAATTACTTCCCTCCCATAAATTAAGTCTAACTTTCCCTGAAATTCTTTCCCATAAAGGATTAGTTATTCTTGTGTTCCCTACAAACCTACAGTCTTGTTGGAAAGACATTTAGAGTGAAGCTTGCTATCTGCTTCTTCCTTTCTCACACCTCTTGCATGACATTTCTATTCTGTGATTTCTGTGCCATGCCATGCCATGCCATGCCATGCCATTCTCTACTGTTCCCCTTGCCATCATTTTTCATTTCCAAGTTACTATCTTCCGTTCATCAGGGAATCTATAACTCCTGCACCTCAAATCTGTCATCCTATAGTACTTCAAAATACATGTGGACTCTAGCCATACAGGTCATTAACCTTGGCTCCTTCCTAAAACCTTAGTCTGTATTTATTTAGCAACTCCTTTGCATGAGTATACTTTGGGGTTTATAATCAATAAAAACTTGCACAGCTCTAAAATCTAAAACTCCAGTATTTCAGCTTGAGAACAACACTTAGACTTCTGGCTCACCCATTTCTTTACTCTCACTAATCTTTGTTTCAATCTATCAGTTCCTTCTGGTTTCATTCCTTGTCCTAATTCAGTTTATATGCCCACATTCGTAATTTTAGATGCCTTCTTTCCAATATCCTCAATTCTCTATCTTAGATCTCTGTTTATGCCTCTATCTTAGCATTTTTTTTGTATTATAATTTTTCTTATTATTGTTTTAAGTTTCCTTCCAAATGTTTTCCAGGAGGCTCTTGTAAGTAATAGGGTGTTTTTGAAGGCTTACAGCAGAGTACACATAGTCACTTTAGTTTTAATTGCCTCTCTGGTGTCTTTGTAAGATGTATTTGAATAGATTAGAAATAGGAAGTCTAGTTAGACGTCATTGAAATAGTGTTAATGAGAGATTAAACTATGACTGCGGTAGAAGGCAGAGAAAGGAAGGCTTGGATTGATAGGTGTTAGAAGGTGAAAAAGTGTTAAAGATGGCTGTACCATTTCAAGCCATTAGCCTCAGTAGTATGAGTAAAATCTGTAAGTGGGTTTAGGGGTTGAATATGGGGCCTAGAATAATGAGACCAGTGTTTGAAAGATAATTTAAAAGTAATTGTGAGACATCCAGATGATTAGATCCAGTGGTAAGGTGAAAATATTGTTCTTAAGCTGAAATGAAAGGATTTAAGGAGTTGAAAATATTAGCTTAAAGATTTTTTAAAGGGTAGGGTACCAAGAATACAGAATGACAGAGTCTATGCCAGGAAGAGTGCCCAGGTGTTCATTCACATGTAGAAAGTGGAGCTTGTGAAGAAGACATGGTGGAATGATGAGAAATGGAGAGCATATTATAAAAGATGAAGGAAATAGATTTTTAAAAAAGAGAAAATTATCAGTATTCTTTATTTTCAAGAAGTGATCTTATTGCAAAAAAGATCCTGTTAAGAACTGAAAAATGTTCATTGTGTTTGGCAATTAGGAGGTATTAGTGAGAACTGATAGTAGTTTCACTGCAGTATTGGGCTTAGAAACATTTTGGTAGATTGAAGACATTCTATTTGAAGTTAATTCAGCTAGTATGTGACAGAGCTTGAATTTGAAGCCTAGTCTGTTAGTATCTACCATTGTATGGAAAGCTAACTTAAGATCATCTTTTTATAGGCTTTGACTCTAGGTGGATTCCTCATTTCACACTGAGAACATGAGAAACAAACTAGCTTTGTTAAGTTAAACTGGCTATTTTACTAGTATTTGATAAACTAGATTCCATCTTTAGTGAAATGTTAAAGAAACAAAATGTTTCACTATTTGATAATGGAAAAACTCAGCTTTAACATAAGTTGCCATGTGAGTTGTTTTGAGCCCAGGACCTAGTGATGCATACGTAACTCAACACATCTCTTGACCTAATAAAACACCGTGAGCCCAAGGAATAAAAATTTCTAGTATAGCAGTCAGCGTGTTAAATCTTTTTTAACTTGACAAAATAATGAGACTAGGGTTATTTCTTCTGACATATTTACATATTTGAAACTGACTACTGACTACAATTAGCCACACACATTTTTCTTTATATAGAACTTTCAGACAAAGTATTGCTAAGTGTAGTAATACATTATTTTTATTTCAGCATAAAGGTAAAACAGTGTTGATAGAGTGAATGTTTTTATTTACAGAGTCAAACACACTGAGTTTTTCTTAAAGTTCTTTTAGAATTCTTTTTAAACCTCTTTTCCTTTGTTATTCTTTTTATAAAAGCTTTTGTTTAAGTACAGAAAAATAGCTTTGTGCATTTCTTTTCATATACCTCTCTTTTAAAATTATACTGTAATTTGTGAAAATAAGCATTAAATGATAATTGTGCATAAAAATGTAAAGCTTGCTTTAATTGGATATAAGTGATAGCTTTCTATTTAAAACTTTTTCAAAATGCTGAATATAACAGCATTAACCATGTTTATATATGAAAATATGGGAAGAAAGATGGAGTCAATTATTTGAACTACGTAGAAATATCTATAAAGGTCTAACATTATTGTATATTGCCTAATGATATTTTTTTCTTCCAGATCTTAGTTTCCAAGCAGCTTCTCAAATAATGTCCACTCCAGTTTATGATGCCATTAAATTAATGAAAGACATTTCACAGAACTTCCCCATAAAAGCCAGGTATGTTAAAGTTTATTGGTTTCATTGTAACCAGAACTCTGTTAAAAAAATTTATGAAAATAGTTGATTTCATTTAACATGAAGATGTCAGTTAATTCTAATACATGTGGCTTTTATGGAATCAGGGCCTCTCTTCATTGTAAAGTATTTTTTTTATTAGAACAAAATATTGTCTTGTGCATACATTTGTGTATGTACTACATGGTAGAACTCTTAAGTGAGAGTCAAATGGAATGGAAAAAATTCTACAAAAAGCAATAAAGTAGGATTTTTATTTTTATTCCCTTATGGAGAATGATGAAATTCTTGTTCTGAGTAAAAGATCTATGTCTAAAGTGTGGCCAAATCATATTCTTCCCCTTTCAGCTAAACTCTCTAACCATATGTTTAGTAATGCTACTGTTCATTAATGCCAGCTTTTGAAATCATTAGATAAATAGAACTAAAGTAAAACAATTTTAGCCTTACTCAGTTGATTAATTTTATTGATGTTAAGTCAGTATACGTATGCTCTTAACCTATAGTCATCATAAAGAAAAATTTGCAAAATATGCCAACATTGCTTAAGGGGGCTAAATGATAGACTTGGGCCTTTCTCTAAAGCCACTTGGTAGACAGTCACTAAATATTGGTTGAAATAAAATATTTGTTAAATGATAATTTTACATTGTTTTTAGCTGTAATTTTGTTTAATGCTGCTAACCTTTCAGAGATAATACACACTTATTTAGGCTGTCTCAACGTATACCTTTCTGCTTAAGTTTTTCTTAAAGCAGAACTTTGCATTAGTAGACTTTTAATTTTTGAATCATTTTTTTTATTCATAAAGTTGACAGATATGTAACAATTAGCCTTTCTTCAGAGTTATCAAGTTAAATATAGTCTATAGGAAGTACATTTTAAAAAGTCTATTGTCTTTAAATTATAAAAGAGTTACAAAGTCTTCAAAAGTATTAATATAAAATCAATCATTATTGTTAGTATTTCTGAACTTCTTTGCTGTGTTAAGATCCCAAGTTAACCAAAATTCTTTAGGTACAAATATTCTGAAGATAACTTGTTTGCATTCACATACACGATGATTGGTAATTTTACACAAAATCTCACAGAAATAGTTTTTTTCAATCAAGTATTTTTTTTAAAGTATTTAGTAGTAAATAAGATATGATTATACCTACTGCAAGAGTTAGTGCACATGAAATTTTGTCTCTGTTTCACCTGAATCAAATACTCTTGTCAAATGAAAGCCATAGTACCATTGTCAAAGTAGGCTATACGGATGTACACTTTTCAGTCATGAAGCCTTCACGGTTTGTAGTTTCTTATCCAAAATATTACCTTACATTGAATTATAGATTAGTCCTAGTCATAAACATTTAAGGAAAATTGAATTATGTCTGTATTTACTTTTCCAGATCTCTAACCAGAATTGCTGTAAATCAACATATGCGGAAGGAAATACACGAAAATCAAAAGGTTTGTTTGAATTCATTTTTTAAAAAATTTACCCCACTAATAGTGCTATTTCTAACTTTGGATCAATAGTGTTCACACAAAAGAAAATGTTGATTTGTGCTTTTTTGATTACTAAAACAGTTTAACTTCCTCTATTTTTATATTATCTGCAAGATATGGGATATAGTGTGTAATTCTAGCCAATCTTTCCAGACATACCTTCTACTTATTTTACTTTATATTACAGATTTTCTGCCCATGTAATATGGTTTCCTTCATAGGATAAAGAATAAAGGCTATGAATTAATTATTCTGTTTCTCATAATTAGTTTTGCTTAAAAACCTCTGATGATTAGGTCAGTGTTGGACCATTGGAACATTACTAAAATCCTATAGCAGATACAACACAATTGATAATTTGATAAGATTCTGCCAAATGGTCCCTTAAATAACATATAAATCACAAATGATCCTAATTTTGTTAATTCTTATAAAGTTCTGACACCATTTGGCTTCATTACATGGGACTGGTTTGACTTTAAGTCATATCAGATGCACAGCAGTAGGAGTTTATTTTGCTTACATAAAAAAATAAGTCTCAAGATATCTATGGACATTATAGTTCTAGTGCTTCACAGGGTCAGAGAATACATCCATGTAAACATCTTGGCATTTTTTTTATGATTGCAAAATAGCAGCCAGACCTCCAGACTTCGTATCTGTGTCATTGGCCAGGTTTTTGTCCCTAGCTACAAGGGAGGCTAGAAAAGCTAGTGTTTACTGGAAAAGAGAAGTGGGCTAGGTATGGTGCTAGGTTGGCCAGCCACCAGTTCTTGTCACCCTGAGATAGGGCAAGCCATCAGTAAATGTTCACTGTCTTGATGATGACAGCCAACTGCAGTAGAGATAATGAAGAAAATGCACAATTTGTTGGAACATAGTTGTTAGGAACCACATTTATCAAGCAGGGTGGATTGTTTTCTTACAGGAATCCTTTTATTTGTTTGCACTGTGTATAACGCCACCTGCAGTAAGAAGAAAGTGGGAATGAGTAGGAGGAAAAAGAAATGAATGTCGGAGTGTCAGTGGTCATACACAATCAGATTTTTGTTGTTCATTTAATAGTCTGAAATGAGCATTCTTGATCATCAGAGTTCTGATGATCTCAGAATAAGAGGTAAAAGTACTGCATACATATAAAGTTTGTATGGGGGTGGTGAAGCAGCACAACTACTCTGTAAAGGAGGAAACCTCATGAAGTAGAAGAAAATTAAAACACAATTTGGACATGTACTTAAAAGCTTAATGAAGCAATACAAAATGTAGAAATACCGTAATTCTGAATTAGGATGGACGGGTAACAGGAGATGATGCCCAAACAAGAGGATGTGAAACCACACTGGAAAAACTTTGCAAAGCTTTGGGAAGTAGGGATAAAACCATTTCAGAAATAATTAAAATATGTAAGTGACACGAGGGAGGAATTACTTATATACATAGAAATAAGAAATGCAAAGAGGTGAAGAGGTTGGATTTTTGAGGTCATGTTTAGAAACAGAAACTTCAGTATCACATTTGTGAGATGCTTCACTCGGGTGGCCAGGACAATTGTCTCCTGTCAGTAGAATAGACCGTTTTTTTCTTCTTCGTTCCTCAGTTAATACACTTTACGCACTCTTCAAATAGAGCACTAGTCATCCATGCACGTTTGTTCATCTCCACGTGACAAAGAGCTCTTCATGCCTTAAGTTCTTAAATGCGTGTGTCTTTGCCAGTTTACCAATCACCAAAGGCTTCCTTTGAGCTAGTGCAAAGCAGAACTGTGAAATGAAACATTCTTTGGAAAGTTTTTTGCTCTTACATCTGTTGCCCTTCATGATAAAGCTCCTGTCAGACATCACCTTGAAAGAATCCATACTCTTCAGCATTAGAGATGTCATCATGTTTGAAGCCTCTGGAAAAGTTTAGAAACTTTTGATGAACTCTTTCACAACTTCTACTGGAACTTCATTGGATTCACTGCACACGATTTTCTGGAAGATCTTGTGTCACAGTTTATATTTCTCATGCCAACCACTTGAATCTTAAAAATCTGCCTCCCTGAATTCCTGTGTGAATAATTTAGCAACAACTTGGGTCATGGGCCAGGAGATTCAGGCATTAACTGCCCTCATTTGTTTGAACCAACTTAATGTGGCTTTGCTGACTTTATCAAGGGAACTTTTCTTTCTTTTGCACTATAGGTCTCTACTTTTCTTACCTTATCTGTCCAAGTACTCATGTTTATATTCTTGGATTGCCAACTGTGGTTTTGGTAATACCTGCACCTAACAGCTGCTTTCCAGAAAATGTAGAAGATTAACTTTTTTCTTCAGTGTTAGCTCTTTGAGTTCTTTGGGCCATCATGTCTCAATTAACTGTAAAAATTTTTAGTAATTGTAGGATGTACTTACAATTCAGATCAGTCCTTCTTGTTGAAAAAAGTGTTCTGCAACACATGATAAAAACAGTAGAACACTGGGCCTAATCCAACATGTGGTAATAATAAAACATGAACAAAGAACTTATACTAAAGAAAATATAATACAACTAAGAGGTAAAGCCCCCTACTCCTTGGTATATAGTGGAATCAATTGATCATGTGATAGAGGGTAAATTAATGTTACGTGTCAAGATATAACTTTACAGAGGTAGTCAATATATAGAGATGAGTCTTCCATTAAGTCAGTGGTTCTCAGCCTTCCTAATGCTGCGACCCTTTAATACAGTTCCTCATGTTGTGGTGACCTCCAGCCATAAAATTATTTTCATTGCTACTTCATAACTGTAATTTTGCTACTGTTATGAATTGTAATGTAAATATCTAATATGCAGGAGATCCCAAAGGGGTCGTGACACACAGGTTGAGAACCACTGCATTAAGTACATGTGGTACATGTCCAGCCATGAAAATTAGGTCAACTTAATGAGGTGGTCAGTGTAGGGAGGTGTGAGTGATGGAGGTTCTACTAGGTGACTGCCCAAGTTGTATAAGTGAATGTGAGTTTGGTTTTTTTTAAGAGACAACTTTTAACTCCAAAGCATGACAAAGTTCCCTTAAAAGTTCATAATTGTTACTTTGCTCTGAGTCCAGAATCTACCTTAGGTGATTTTAAATTCAGTGTAAATCCAATGCATGTCTTTTGTTGTTTAGTAGAACAGCTATTACATTACATCCTATGAATTTTTTGATTGGAAAAATAAAGATATAGTCAAGTAAATGTTTTATTTTGCTTCAGTAGTGTGAAATAAATTGTTTTAGTTACTTAATTTTAAAGGAACCAAGTATAGGTATTTAAATGCAAAATTCAAATAAAGGATTACACTTTGCCCAAATAAAAGTTCACATTTCTTCTAATTATTCCCAACTAATTACTTTGTTTGAGAATTTTACAGAGTTCTGGAGAAATTATATTAGAACATTATAGATTAAAACTACATCTATAAAGCATTCTCTTTATTTTTTTACTTTCTCTTATTCCTTATCCTAAAAATAAAAAAGCTTTCTAGTATGACTTATATCTCACTTGACTTTAAATTCTTAATTATAAACAACAAAACTAGATTCCTATCTCTTATATATACAGATAACATGAAAATCGATTAAAGACTTAAAGATCTTAAACAATGAAATTGCTGAAATAAAACATTTAGGAAACACATTCAGACATTAGTCTTTGACAAGGATCTCTTAAATAAGACCTCAAAAGCACAGGCAACCAAAGCAAAAATGGCTAAGTAGCATCACATCAAGCTAAAACACTTCTGCACAGAAAGGAAACAAAGCAAAGAGACTATCTATAGAATGGGAAAAAAATATTTTTGAACTATCCAACTTGATAGGGATTAATAGCCAAATACATACATACATATATATATATGGAATTCATAGGGAAAAAAATCAAATCCAATTTTTAAAATTTTTTTTTTAAGACAGAGTCTCACATTGTTGCTCTTGGTAGAATGGTTGCCCTATGGTGTCATAGCTCACAGCAACCTCAAATTCCTGGGCTCAATTGATTCTCTTGTCTGAGCCTCCTGAGTAGCTGGGACTACAGCACCCACCACAACACCTAGCTGTTTATTAGAGACGGTGTCTCGCACTTACTCAGGCTGTTCTCGAACCTGTGAGCTCAGGCAATCCCCCTGTCTTGGCCTCCCAGAGTGCAAATAATCCAGTTTTAAAATGGGCAGAATAAAACATATGTGGCCAATAGGCATATGAATTCATAGCAATTCAAATAAAAACCATAATGAGCCATCATCTTACCCCAGTTAAAATGGCTTTTATTAAAAAGACAAAATAACAGATGCTGGCAAGTATGCAGAGAAAGGGAAATGCTCATACATGGTTGGTGAGAATGTAAATTAGTACAGCCATTATGGAAAATAGTATGGAGGAGCCTCAGAATATTCTTTTATTAAATTCTATCTCTTAGACCTCATTGGCAATAGTAGCAACAACAAAAATAAGTAATTGGTACCTGA
This sequence comes from Otolemur garnettii, assembly GCF_000181295.1. Classification (NCBI taxonomy): domain Eukaryota; kingdom Metazoa; phylum Chordata; class Mammalia; order Primates; family Galagidae; genus Otolemur; species Otolemur garnettii. Next base: position 5,644,109 of record NW_003852429.1, on the reverse strand, counting down.
TCAAGCGCAAAAGTTCTGCACAGCTATTGACAAAATAAAGCAAGCAAATAGGCAGCTTTCAGAATGGGAGAAGGTATTCACATGTTACGCCAGATATGGTGGCTCACACCTGTAATCCTAGCATTTTGCGAGGCCTAGGTGGGTGGATTGCTTGTGCTCAGGAGTTCATGACCAGCCTGAGCAAGAGAAAGACCTCATCTCTACTAAAAATAGAAAAAAACTGAGGTAAAAGGATTGCTTGAGCCCAGAAGTTTGAGGTTGATGTAAGCTATGATGCCACAGTACTCCACTGAAGAAAACGAAGTGAGACTCTGTGTCAAAAAAAATCAAAAATGATATTCACATGTTACAAATCTGTCAAAGGGCTAATAACCAGAATCTATAAAGAACTCAAGCAAATCCATAAGAGAAAACAACCCAATTAATCAACTAGGCAAGAGACATGAACAAAACCTTTGCTTAAGAAGATAGACAAATTGCCAACAAAGACATGAAAAAATGCTCATCATCCCTAGTCATCAGAGAGCTGCATGAAAAGCACCTTGAGATATTGCCTAATCTCAGTGAAAATAGCTTACATCACAAAGTCTCAAAGCTTCAGATGCTGGTATGGTGTGGCATGGAGAGGAGGGAACACTTACATGCTGTTGATGGGACTGTGTACATCCTTTTTGGAAAGATGTATGGAGAATCCTCAAAAAGCTAAAAACAGACTTTCCATTTGATCCATCAATCCCATGACTCTGTGTCTACCCAGTAGGAAAAAAAATCATTTTATCACAAGGACATTTGTACTAGAATGTTTATAGCAGGTCAGTTCACAATTGCAAAGATGTAGAAACAGTTCAAGTGCCCATCAGTGCAGGAATGGATTGATTGGTATAATTCCATTATACCATGGAGTATTTTTCAGCTATAAAAAATGAAGACTTTACATCTTTTATATTTACATGGATGGAGTTAAAGAATGTTCTCCTTAGTAAAGTACCTCTAGAATGGAAAATCAAGCACTCTTATGTTCCCAATACTAATTTGGAACTAGTAGATGAACAATTACAGGCCCATATGAGAAGAAAACACAATCAAAATCAAATACAGGTAATCAGGGAAGAGAGGGAGGGGACTTAGTAAGCTCCCACTTAATGAGTACAATGTAGGGCTATATGGCATGCCTCCTGGGTGAAGGACTCAACTACAACCCAGATGTTACCTAACAAATGCAAACAATGTAACCAAATTGTGTGTATGCTTATTAATCCAAAATAAAATATTTAAAAACTTCTATCTGTAACCTCATAGAAAATACTAGATAGCACTTAGATCAGGGATAGGCTTAATGCTTTGTGTAAGCCAAATCTGACCTGCCACCTGGTTTTCTAAGTAAAAGTTTTAATTTTTTAAAACATAGTCATCTCCTTTGTTTACTATCGTCACAGATTGCTTTTATGTTATGAAGACAGAGTTAAATAGCTGCAACAGAGACTGTATGACTGCAAAGCCTAAAATATTTACTCTGACCCTTTATAGAAGTAGTTTGATAACCCATAATATAGATAGATCACTATTGTCATGTCACTTGATTAACTATTATTTTGGTCTATTTCAAGGATCTTCGAGATAGATTTGAAATTCAGCCAGGTAATGCTCGTTTATTTATAAATGGCCTTCATGTGGACATGGATGTTTATGATCCTTTCAGGTAAGTATTAAATTATTGATATAAACTATGGTTTATACACTACTCCAAATTTAGTATTTGTCAAAAATGCAAAGGATCATTTTAAAGATTAAAAAAAAGTATGTTTTTGATTGTGCCAAATAACTCTCCCATTTTGGTAGAATACTCTGCCAAAATGAACAAGCCTGAGTGTCTTAGAATATCATATCTGGGAGAGGCTTTGGAGATTTTTTTTTTTTTAGGTGTGTGTTATCCCTCACTTAACCTATTATTCTGAACTATTATTCATTGAAGATGTGGTTGATGATTTAGCAGGGAAGGTCTTTGGGATTGGACTGAGAAGCAACGAACCTCTCCCTTCTACCAAGGAGCTGAAAGGAACTTGAGATGTTTACTCAGAAGAAAGAAATTAAGGACAGCATGGTGGCTCACACCTGTAATCCCAGAACTTTGGGAAGCTAAGGAGGATCACTTGAGGCCAGGACTTGGAGACTAGTCTGGGCAACGAAAGGAGACCTCATCTGTACAGAAAAATTGAAAAATAATTAGCCAGGTGTTGTACTATACACTATAATGGAAGGTTAAGGCAAGAGCATTGCTTGAGGTCAAGAGTTGAGAGTTGCATTGCACCACTCCATTCCAGCCTAGGTAGCAGAGCAAGACCCTATCTCTTAAAAAAAAAAAAAAAAAGATGAAATTAATGAGAATAATTTAAAGTACTCAAGTCCATCAGAAGGGAATTTTGAAATTAATGCAAGGTGCTATCTAGTATCTTAAATTAAAAAATAATTAGACAAAATTATAGGGAAGAATTAGTAAATCTTTTATTTATTAATGGCCATTCACCCATAAATTAAAGTCATAAGTCAGAGGAGCTACTTGATTGATAGTGACACACAAACCAACTTTAAAAATTAACATTTGGAACATAAGATGAATTTAGTAAACGTAACACTTAAGATACAGTTTGAATTGAATTGAACATACTTTTGCTGAACAAAATTAATAAAATATTTATTTAACTTCTACTTTCTTACCAGTTCAGAAATGTATAAGAAAATATATTTGAAAGACTGAGAAATAGGATGAAGATAGCTGGTTTGGAACTTACTGTTTTACTCAACATTTTTTATAATTTTATCTCAAATGGGGCTTTTCTCTTTATTAAGTTGAGTCCTTGGGCCTAGTGTTGAAAAAATAATAACCTAAGCTATATATAATATACTACACATGGAAGGAGTAGAGAAGTTTTTAGGTCTTGACCTGTAAATTTCAGGGGAAGAAAAATTATATCTGTCCTCGGAAGCATTGAAAACAGGTTTAAAGGAATAGAGTGTATGTAAAATTTTAGAAAGTTTTTTATGGCTGTGTATGAGGAAGTTTTCCTAACAGGAATATTTTGTGTATGGTTTAGAAAGGCTGTAGTTTATTCAGGAAATATAATCCCTCTGGCTCCTCCAGCTGTTAGAGATCTACATTGATATGATCACTAATTATGGCTACTATGATTCCCTTAAGGGAGAAAGAGAAAATATGTTAGGATATTTATATCTTCTTACATTTTTGAGAGTAACAATCAAAATCTTCTCAGAAAAAGATCAGAGGATATGGAATAAAATAAAAGTAAAGAACAGATGAATGGAGGAATGGTATAAGGAAATAGAGGAAGGAAAATGTATTATAGAGATATTATATAGAGAGAAGTCTTAGGCAATGAGTACTTCAGAATTGTCCATTTGGGAAAAAGAAAGGGACTATGAAATTATTTTCTGCTGCCTTCCCATTTTCTGTCAGTCACAGCATTGCTGGACTGTGGAGAACCAACACCGTGGCTCACCCATGGCCCTGTCCTTCTTCTCTGATCCTGGAGGTAATGAGAGGAGCCTCAGCCTCCATGGGTCAGGTCAGCATTGGTTCAGTCAAAGCCTAGATCTTACCCCAGGGAGGCTGAGCTAATAGGAGCATGTGGCAGTGACTAAGGGAAAGTCTGGTAGTGCTCATAGAGTATATAAACAAGATCTTATTTATCCACACTAAAAAGTTCTATTCCAGCCTATCAAAGAGCTCCTTATACATCTTTGCCTCTAAATAGTCAATTCAGCCATGTACTTAATAAAGAATACTTTCAGTAGATTCAGATTCCCAAAGTTTTTGTCAATAAGATTATTTACTGTTGAGGTTATCATTTGTAGTAATACTTTATACCATGTTTAAGAAATATCACATTGTTATAAGAATTTTTAATTTATAATCTAAACATATGTGAACTTTAATACTTTAATGGGACTGCCCCTGTACTAAAATTTTATACTTTGTCATGTTTCATCTCATTTTATTTTTGTAGTAGGCTTATCTAAACAGTATCCTAATATATTTTTTTCCCTCATTTTTGACTTGCTCAGAGCTGATTATATCCTCACTACTTTGGTAAAGAATACAATGTTGTTGTTTTGTCTCTTAAATAATAAAATTTTATTACCACTAAAAATAAAAGCATATAACTTTACTCTGGGTAAAATTAAAAGAACCATTGACTTACCTGTTAATGAGTTTAATTTAGTAATATATTTTCCTATTATTAAGAAAAATACTGAGAAAAGCCTGTTTCTAATGTTTTAAAAAATCTATCAAACTTTAAAAGATTTTTTCAAATGGAAAATCAAAATAAAACTTATTTCTTTTCTTTGAACATAAAGTATTGTGGGCATGCTGAAATTGGAAGGAAAAATAATGAGTGGCCTTCACAGTCTTGGGATCAATGGGGAAGATACGAGCAAATTTTTAAAATTAAGTCCACCTGTTTGGGAAAATAATTACATATTAGATATTCGGCATTCTTCTATAATGGTAAGTGCTTTTGTTATTCCTCATTCTAAAAAACCTTTAATGTATTTAAGGTTTAACATAAAAGGAACTATTGGCAGGCCTGAGAATAAATTTACGCATTTTGAAAAAGTTCTCAATGAAAAGAAAAAGTAAAAATATAGAGACATCTCCCCTTTGCAACTTTCTTTCCCTTCTTTGGATTCTCTGTATTTTCTTACAAGAACACCTCCTCATTCTCATTCAGTATTCTTTCCAACTTTAGAGATAAAAACAAATCATTAAGAACAGAATATTCATGTGAATAACGGCAACAATAAAACCTCAGCTACATAGTTAAGATTTAAATGTAAGTTATGCCACCTGAACATGCTCAAAAGTCCTGACTAAATAATTTGCATTGGCTCATGACATCCTGGTCTGTATAACAGCCTAAGTAATTTTTTCTTTAGAAACCTGATAATACCTCTTCTGCTTAAGTACATGGTGGTCTTCAGTATGGCCTATAAGGCTGCAAATGGCTTGTTCGCACCTTTTATTTCTTAGACTGTGAAGTATTCTTCTCACCACTTTCTTTTATCTCATGCTTAGAAAACACTTTTTCTTTTACTTCATGTTCCTTTCTCAAATGTTGGCAATTCCCACAACATTTCTTTTTCATCTATTAGAGTGAATTGTGATCTTTGATGTTATAATTGTTCTGGGGTGCCACAAAACATGCCCATATAAAATGGTAAATTTAGTGAATAAATGTGTGTGTTCTGACTGCTCCACCAGCCAGCCCTCCCCTATCCCTCTCCCATCCCTCTTCCTCTCTTTAAGACTCCTTATTCCCTTGGACTCAAAAATGTTGAAATTAGGCAGTTTAATAACCCTGCAATGGCCTCTAAGTGTTCCAAGTAAAAAAAGAAGTCACACATTTCATCTCTCACTTTAACCCAAAAGCTAGGAATGGTTAACTTAGTGACAAGGCATATGGAAAGCCAATATAGGCCGAGAGCTGGGTCTCTTCTGCCAAACAACTAAGTTGAGAATGCAAAGGAAAAGTTCCTAAAGGAAATTAAAACTGCTGCTCCAGTGAACACAAAAATAAGAAAGTGAAATGTTGCTGATAAGAAGACAGTTTGGATGGTTTGGATAGATCTAACCAGCCACAACAGTCCCATAAGCCAAAGCCTAATTCAGAGCAAGACCTTAACTCTGTTCAATACTATGAAAGCTGAGAGATATGAGGAAACTGCAGAAGAAAACTTGAAAACAGAGGTTAGTTTTTAAGGTTTAAAGCAAGATGCTGTCTCCATAACATAAAAGTACAAGGTTTTGAATTGGCAAGTTCTCATGTAGAAGCTATGGCAAGTTATCCAGAAGATGCCAAGATAACCAATGAACGTAGCTACTTGAACAACAGATTTTCTTTTTTTTTTTTTTGAACAACAGATTTTCAATGTAGATGAGACATTCAGCATAGATGAGACAGTCTTCTCTTGGAAGAAGAGGGTATCTAAGCTTTATGTAGCTAGAGATGAGAAGTCAGTGGCTGGCTTCAAAGGACAGGCTGACCCTTGTTAGGGGCTAATTCAGCTAATGATTTTCAGTTGAGGGTAGTGCTCATTCACTATTCTGAAAATTGTAGGACTCTTAAGAATGCTAAACCAAGAAAGTAAAAATAAAATCAAGAAAGCAATAAGGAAGAGAGAAAGAAAGTGGTCGGTATAGAAGCAGACATGCAACATATACTGCAGTCCCTGGAAAAGAATAAAATAATGGAACAGATGCACTACTCAAAACAGATGCAATACAAGAAAACTTGGGTCTATACTCCAAAGGGTCTTCCATGAACCTGGGAAAATTTATATGGAATGGCCAACTCTCAAGTACACCTTAGAAAATCAATGAGATTTGAAAGAAAAAAATCCTTTGGGCATTAGGCTAAAAGGACATTAGAAAAGAAAGAAACTTTACCTGACAAATGCAATCAGTGTAACCTAGTCCTTTGTACCCTCAAGGAATCCCCAACAATAAAAAAAAAAAAAAAAAAGGAAAAGAAAACAGAAAGAAAAGAAAAAAGAGAAGAAAGAGAAGTGCTAGAATCAGATCCTTTAGCCATGTGGGGAGGGAGGTGGGCCTTAGAGGGAAAAATGAGGCACCCGGGCAGCGCGACCCGATTCTTCCGAATGTAGAGGATGGTAGAAGACAAATAATGCTGAAGGATCAGCTGAGCTAAAGCCAGCCCGACCTCTGGCCTTGGATCATATTTCCTTGACTGATGAGAAAGACTTGCGTCACAAAGGGTGAGTCATGGAACGAGTGTTCCAACATGACTCAGCACCGCGGACTATCCAATCCGCTTCTCTGTGGTGCGCTCTTCTGCAGGTTCTCTCCCACTGGGCAGTCACCGGGTCAACAGAGGGACACCAGCCTCTGTGCTCCCCAGCAACCACACAGGGTCCCTTTATGATACTGTGAACTTTCACAGCTAGTGCCTGGGGCAGCAAAATGGAAGGTTCAAATTGTATATCACAGCTTTATCTTGGAACTTAGAAGCTAAACCAGATAAACTTCTCCCAGGTGTTACATAATTTTAAAAATCACTTTCTTTGTGCCATTTTAAAAAAAAAATCAGGCGTAAGCTACTCTGCCTATGCTCTAGAATTGAACAACAAAGCCTTGATGACAGCCCATGTTCACATTTACAGCATGGTTTACTGAATATTATAAACTCAATGTTGAGATCTGCTCAAATAAAGATTCCTTTCAAAATCTTACTCCTTGTGGGCAGCGTACCCAGTCACCCAAGAGCTGATAACCCAAGTTTAATGTTTTCATGTCTACTGACCTGGATCAACAGGTCAATTTGACTTTCAAGTCTTATTATTTAAAAAATACATTTCATATGTCTGTAGCTCTTACAGGTTAATGATTCCTCTGACAAATCTGGGCAAAGTAAATTGAAAACTTTCTGGATAGGATTCACCATTCTGGATGCTGAGAAGTTGCTAAGATGTTAAAAGCATTTGTGGTTTATAGGAGAAGGTCAAAATAGCAACATTAACAGAAGTTTGGAAGAAGTTAATTCCAGCTCTCATGGATGACTTTGAAGGTTTTAAGATGTAAGTTCTGGTAGTTGCTGGACTTGTAGAAGAAATACTTGCAGAGGTATTCCAAAGGCCCCTCATTGTAGATTTTTGTGGGTCTGGCTTACATAATTCAGATGTTCCCTCACTGAGGCTACAAATTCAGATGTGATTTCAGCGGAAGAGGGCTTAACTGATTCATAAAAGGAGTCAAGGTATGAGATTCCCAGCCTGTGCAAGAAGCTAACACCCTCATTATTTATTTCAATCAATTGTAGCAAGACTTTGTTTCTTAATGTCTCCTAGTTTTGGCATAGTTTTGGCAGGATGCCATGAAATACAATCCCATAAAGAAGAATAATCTTATAGCAAAGGGGGCTCTCTGGAGAATTATAATTTATATACCAAAACAAAAGGCTCTATTTCTTCTGAGTAGCTGGATGCATAGTTGTTTGAGCTAGGGGAAATTATCTTGTTAGATAACTTACTGAACAGTCTTTCCTTTTAATAATCTTAGAATGATGAAAACAGTCTTAGAATGATGAAAATTGTATTGAACTTATAATCATAATCTTGAGGTCCTATGCCTAGATTTTTGTGACCTTTAGAAAATCATCTTCACTCTCCAATCTCTGAGGTCCCCTTAAGTTCAAAATTTTTATAATGTTCTTAAAGTTGAAAATTCAGCTCACCTGCCATGGAGAGGCAGTAAGAGCTTACTTGACTCAAACCTTACAGTCAGACAGACTTAATTAAATCTGCATCCTAGTAATACCGTGTTCCAGCTATGTGACCCTCAGCAAGTTACTGAAATTCTTTGAGCTTTGTTCTCTCTATAAAATAGGTGGATAATTACCTCGCAGTTGAATTTTGAAGACTAAATAATGAAAAATACATTTAAATCATGTGTTAACTATTCAGTCTGGTAGGAAATTAATTAAAACTGGAGGATTTATTGTGGTATGCTGTTAACTTTTCTATTTGATATAAAATAATTATATTTAAATAAAATAATATTATGAAATAGCTAATCATGTTGTAAAATTATGAAAGGGAAAAATAGTCACCCTAAGTCCTACCATTCAAAGACAACTTTTAGTAAATGTTCTGTTAATTTCTTCCCATTGCTTTTCTAGGCATCTGCTTTTCATCCAAAGTCCATATGATTGCTATATAACATTTTGGGGTTTTCTTTTTCTATGTAATATTTTGTATCCTTCCTCTTTTCATATACCTGCAAACTCTACAGGTCATCTTTTTAGTGCTCTTAAAAATTACCTTTTATAGATATAGTTCTGTGTTAACAGTGTCTTACTGTTGAATTCTTATATTTTTTCCATTTTTTTACTATTACAAATAATTATGATGTGCCTATATGCATTTCTTGTTTCCTTCTGATAAATTTCCACATATTAAAAATTATTTCATATTTCAAAAAATATGTGCATTGATTTATCCTCTGAATAGATGTACCGATAGTAAATGTATAAAACCACATTCTGTGACAGTGTCCCAGATATCATGGAGGTAATGCAAAATATCATAAGTTCACATTAGTTTCTTCTCAAATATGTCTTTACAGATAGATGTTATTGCCTGATTTTCACCATTTTCCTGCCTTATCTAATTGCAGAAGTCACAAATATATTCCTATAAGGGGAGATTTAAACATAAATTTATACTTGCGACAAAACACATTTAATTTAGTTCTAGAGATACTAATGGATTACACTGGACCTCTAATCATTAACTCATGGTAATTTGTATAACAGCTAGGCAAAATTATGGGTGAAGACTTTTTTCTTTAGTCATCTGTATAGATATTTACCAAATCTTGACCCTAAATTAATATGCAGTAGCCATAAATCCAGCCACATTATGAGTTGATGAAATTTAAAAGGAGAGGCTAGGCACGGTAGCTCACACCTGTAATCCTAGTACTCCACAATGGTGAAGCAGGAAGATTGCTTGAACTCAGGGGTTTGTTCTAGACCAGTCAGAACAAAAGAAAAATCATTCCTCTACTAAAAATAGAAAAAATATAGCGAAGCCTGGTGGTGCATGGCTATAGTTCTGACTGCTTGGGAAGCTTAGGCAATAGGATCATGTGAGCCCAGGAATTTGAGGTTGCAATGAGCTATGAAGACACTACTGCACTCTAGTGAGGGCAACAAAGCAAAACTCTGTTTCCAAAGAGGAAAGGAAAAAAAAGTGAATAGCAGAATCTTTATTACTTGCACCACATGATAGAATGTAGTTCATTTAGATGGTGTGTAAAAACCAAATTACTAAGGACTCTTGATTCTGTCACTGACTTAAAGACACTCAGTTTTCAATTCAAAACAATTAAAACATTTAAAAATTATTTTAACTGTATTTATAACTTCTGATTGTCATCGATGTGCCATGACTCTCAATCCTGTATTTTCTATATTGCTTATTATGTTTAGAAACCACTTCTTCTAGACGTAGATATTTTATAAATCCCAAATAAACACGTTTAAAGCAGTTTTTTGAAGGAATGAATAGGAAAGCTTACTCATTTTGAGTAGCCATTGAATTGGATTGCTTGGATATTTAATTTAAAATTCCGTCCTAGATGAAATTTTATTAAATTGTAATGAAATGTTATTTCATCTATTTATAGCTCTTCTACTATGAACAACCTTATATTTTGGAAAAATTGAATTTTGTGAAAACAAGAATAAAAATTGTTCCTGCCTGACTGGGGGGGAAACATAACTGATTAGTTCAATATTCCTAGGCTTTCTGTAGAAGGAAATTTTTTATCATAAGTATTTGACTATTACTGTAATCTTACAGATGTAGGTGATTACATACATAAGCATGATTTTATGCAGATTCAACTACACTTTATAGAAAAAGAGAGGTCATTTAAGTTCAGTTTCTTAAGCCTGAAGAGTAAGCATGGAAGGAGAGACCCATATTTGTCATTCCTTAATTACTTTCAGTTCTCTCGTGCTTTTTATGAGACTCTCAGAGTAGCATGCATGATGTAAGAATGTGATTTTCATAGTAATTTATGGAATTGTCAAGCATAAATATAACTTTTCATTTTCCCCTCAAGTGATGGCTTTAGACTATACCCTATGTACATTGTTATAACATTGTATGAAAAGATTTTAAAAATTTTTAAAAGAAAGTTGTTAATGATTTTCTGAACAAATACATAATTTGATTGTTTATGTTGTTGAGACATATATTGAAACACCAAAAAAGAAATTATTTATAAGCTGTATAATACATTCTTGGTTATAGGTAGTGTTATCAACTATGAAGAGGTGAAATTCTATTCTTCTTGCAAGCTAACAAGTTAGCCTGGAACAGTTTTATGGATGCTGGCAGAAGAGGTAGAACTCCTTGGTCAGAATCAAAGGAGCCAGAGACAAAGAAATAGCAATAGGCAGAGAGTGAACATTTGTGCCCATTGCTAGAGGGTGTCATGATGAGGGTCAGATGATACTTACATTAGAGGGGAACACTGAGTTTAGGGAATCCAAACTGTAGTAGGCAGCAAATATGCCTTTCCTTGTGCTAGAGAAACTCTTCACTATGTAAGTGTCCTTGAAAGTCTGGAACCAAGGCAGTCATTGCTTTTGGTTGTAAAGTGTACAGAAATGTAAGAGCATATGGGGACTTGTCTTCCAATAAGTCAGTGTGTGGCTATAGCCAGGGTGAAAATTAACAGAAAGTACCAGCAGACATCGGCAAGAAATCTAAGTTTAACACATTGACTCCCACACTAGAATAAAGTTTTTCTGTGGATCCATGTTGTTTTATTAGGTTAAGATAGGTCAAGATAGCTATGAGTTACATATGCGTCACAAGGCCTGGGCTCAAAAGTCGCTTAAGCTCACATGGCAGTTAAAGTGATAGCGTAAGTAAAGGGTGCAGCTGAGGGCGCACCCAAGCCTCATACAGTAGTACAGTGTACAGTTGCACTGCTAGTCAGAGGGGCAGGCTTCCCTGGCTTTCAGTTTCCAAACTGCTCAGCCAGGGCTGCTGCGTATTGTTCAGCTTTCATGTACTGCCTTTGGGCATCTGGCAGGGGGAATGAGTGGAGTGAACTCATGAGCCCATTTTCCTGGCCAAACCCTATTGTGTAAGAGGAAAGCTTATATTCTTTTGTAATTTGTCTTACAAAAGGAGAACGCTTTTATTCAGTTTGTACACCCACAGGTATTACATTTTTGCAACTAACAAAAACACATCATTATGGATAGCAATAGCTCTGCACCCCACTGCCAGTGGTATCACCTGGTTAGCATAAGGATCCTATCAAGATTGTTAGAGAAGCTTGCCTTTCCCTAGCATAAGGATCCTATCAAGATTGTTAGAGAAGCTTGCCTTTCCCACTCTTAGCAGATTTTTGTTTTATTTCATTTTGTTTCATTTTTTACACTCCTGACCTATTGTAACTTTTCTGCAAACTCTAGCTTTCTAGCTGACCTGTAGACGAGGTGCGAATAACTTGTAAAGAGTGATTTTGCAGCTGCATCACAGCTTGCTGGATACAGATTTCAGGCATGCCTGAGATCTCTTTTTGTAATTCATCCATCGTCCTGACATTTCTAACTTACAACAGATACACAGTATTTGGAGTTCTCAAATGTTTTCTTGTACCTAGGGCAGAAAAAAAAACAAATATCCATCATGATTATTATGATAGCAACTTTTCTGGCCTAATAAAAGTATTGTAGAGTAAATAAAGTAGTTCACATTTTTTAAGTAATTCAATGATTTGTTCTCTATGCTATTTTTTTTTTGTAAGACATCAGGCCCAAGCGATTCTCTTGCCTCAGCCTCCCAAACAACTGGGACTACAGATGCCCGCCACAATGCCCGGCCGTCCCTTGGCTGTAGTTGTCAACTGCTGTTCAGTAGGCCCAGGCCAGGCTCGAACCTGTCAGCCTCAGTGCACATGGCTGGCACCCCACTAGCTGAGCTACAGGCGCTGAGCCTGCCTGGCAGTTTTTGATTAGAGCCAAAAATTGATGAAAACCCATAGAAACAGAGATTGTTAAGGTTTGTTCTGCAGCACAAATGCCAGGTCCTCATTTGCTTCTATTGAGCCTTGTTTTTAAGCCTTATGAAGGTTGTTCTATTTTGTGTCTGTCTGGCCCCTTTGGGTCTCAAGTGAACTCCACAGTATCTCTGTCTTCTTGGTACCATGTTGTTGATGTGGCTTCAACCTCTCCGTTTCTCTTTCCTCTTCACATTTGGGGGTGTGGGGGTGGTGTTGTCATGTGTCTGTGCAGTTAGGAGTCAGCAGATGGCTAGAGAAGACTTTGTATGAATATGTGCCTGGTTTCTTTCCTCCTCAATTGTTCACCCTCAAATCCTAGCATTTTGGCAGCCCTACTCTGACTGCCTTTGAACTCAACATGACTGTCACTTTCTGTTTGAACACTATTCCTAAAGGATACAATTTGGAAAATGTCCCAGGGATGAGATTGAGGTGAATGTGGAGCTTGCCTCGTGTGCCTCCTGTTTTCCAGGATTATAACTCCTCACTTGCTGATTGTGGGTTGCTGCCCCCACTACACACCTCTAAAATAGTGGCATATATGTTTGATCCAGTTTTTAATAGTTAAAATTTAACTTTATGAACCATTTTATTTTCATTATGTCCAAGCTTTTAAATAGAGGAGATAGACAGCCTCATTTACTGCCAATAATTAAGATAAATATTCATCTCTCTTAAATGGTTTATGGAGAGTAATTTTTATATAATTTGATTTTGTAACATGAAAAACAAACATGAGTTAAAGAAATTGTTTTGAGGGAAGGTTTAAAGGTAAGGCTACAAAAGTATAAAATTGTTGCACATAATGTATTCCTTAATTTAGAGAATATTCAACTTTTTATATTTTTCACTTGTCATTTTGATTAAAGTATTATCTTAATATAGTTTTCACAGACTTGTGGATTTTTTTCTAGTGGATTAATGACTTAGAAAATGATGAGTTATATGTTACATGGCCTGCAAGTTGCCATGAACTTCTGAAGCCAATATATCCTGGAAGTATACCAAACATAAGGCGTAATTTTCATAATTTGGTGAGTTTTATATTTTGATAATTTATGTCTCTTATAAAGATGTCTGCATTCTTTTTGGACTCTTCTGTTAGTGAATAAGCATCTGAGTTGAAAGGAAGAAATGATCTACCGGATACAACAAGCTTGAAGTGACATGGCTGACATGGTCTCAGAAACTAGCAATGTAACATAATCTATCTGTTATTATTCAGGCTTCATGTGATTTTATAATGCCAATATTAATGTTCCATTTACATTTCTCAAAGGAATTATAATAGAACTTTTCTTTATATAAAGAACTAAAAATTAAAGTGTAATGCATTTCAGGGAAAAATACATTAATACTACCTTGTCATGTATGCATAAAAGCTCATTATTGCAATATTAAATATCTAAACAACCTTTTTGGAACTTTGAAGTGTGGAAAAAATACCTAGGGTTTTATTTTTTTCCCACAGACATAGAGAATACTTATTTGCTGCAACAAAGTTAAGCAAGCATTTATGTTAGTGCTTTTTTTTTTTTGGTCAAAATCCAATTTCTATTTCCTTTTTTAAAAAAATTATCACAGAAAATCCCATGAACATTTAGAGTAAGGTATTTAATTTCATGGAAAAAAATACTTTATGTTGTGCTTCCAAAAACAAGATGAGTAATCTATTAAATTTCATGTATAATTATATTTAGATATACAGCTTTTAGGAGTGTTTCATAAATTATTTCTTATATATATTTCTCAAAATTCTTTGAGATTACTATAAATTTCTTAAAAATTTATACCTTGCATCTCACTGTTAGCTAAAAAATTAAACTAAATTTAAATTTCATACAAATTCTGAAGTGTTAAAATAGTGATTCTATACCATCTTTCTTTTAGGTTCTGTTTATTGATCCTGCTCAAGAATATACCTTGGATTTCATACAACTGGCTGAACTTTTCTATTTTCATAAAATTCCTCTTAGGTAATTGTCAATTTATAACACTAAACTATCAACTGAAGAAACCCAATGATGTTCATGGTATGTTACACAGAGTATTAGTGTGGAACTCAAAACAATGCTTAGCCACAGTGCCTGACACAATATAGCTGTGTGTTGTAAAGTGTTACACACATAGACCTTTATGATAGACTCTGTTAAAACTATTTGATAATCTTATGTACTCTGTTGCTTTCCTGAGAGAATTATCTCATCACTCTGGGTACTCATACTAGGGTCCATCTCCTTGTGATTGTCTTAAAAGTACATTTACCTTTTTTGTCCAGCAGCACACAGTCCAGTTGATCATGTCAATACCAGAGAGGGGGTTTCACATCTTGCAGGAATCTATTAGCTATGAGGACTTTGGCAAATATGCATAACAATCAAACTTTTCATATAATAATATTCTCCTTTTCCTCTATCTGCTAATACATTCACTCCATCTAGATGTTACAGTCTAATGATATTTAAAAGTGGTGGTTTTATGATTCAGGAGATAGTTGTGATGTTCCTTATTTGTCTTCTTTTCCCAGAATTGGTTTTGTGTTCATTCTTAATACAGATGATGAAGTTAATGGAGCAAGTGATGCTGGAGTTGCTCTTTGGCGAGCTTTCAACTATATTGCAGAAGAATATGATGAATTAGAAGCATTTATTTCTATAGTACATGTGAGTATACACGTGAAATATGATTTCTTTAGAATGTATAATTTTTTATGTTATCATAATTATTTATTACAACATTTCAAAGTTTATGAAAACTATCATTGGAATTAGTATAGATGATGAATTTGATTATTGCAGTTCTCTACTGATATACATAATATTGTCCCTTTATAAATTAAGCAACTAAAGCTTTTTAAAATTATTTTTTATATTATTACGGCTCTTGTATGTTCTACTCTGAGGAGAAAACTTGCCTCTAAATTGAGATGCTTACAAAACTAACCTAATGGCATTTGTACTTAGTATTTGTTTCTTCTGTACGTAAGGAGGTTCATTCCCCAGAATGGTTAATGCTGGCTCAGTGTTTATATTTATGTTTCAGCTGAGTCATCTACTGAGATCCCTTCCTCTTAATATAAAGCCTAAAACAGTACCTGGGTTATACAGAGATACCGTCTCTATCCCCCAGACTGTGGACCAGTACTGGTCTATATACTGTCAAGAACTGGGCTACCCAGTATCACTGCCTGAGCTCTGCCTCCTGTTTCATCCTTTCCTTCTCCCTTCTTTCTCTCCTCCCCACCCCACCCCCAACCCTCATGGAAAACTTGTCTTTTGTGAAATTGATCCTTGGTGCCAAAAAAGTTCCTGTCTGTGGCCTATTAGGAACTGGGCCATAAGGCAAGAGGTGAGCAGTGGGGCAGTTGAGTGAGCTAAGCTTCATCTGTACTTATAGCCACTCCCCCTTGCTTGGATCACTGCCTGAGCTCCACCTCCTGTCCCTCCTCACCCCCAGACCATACTGTCTGTGGACAAGTTTTTTTCCAGAAAATCAGTCCCTAGTGCCAAAAGTGTTGGGGACCACTAATGCAGAGGATGTATAAATACTTACTAAAGGAAGGTGTAAAATATATATATATATATATACATATATATATATATATAAGGAGAGTAACAGTTTACATACTGCAAGTATCTTCAGAACATTTAAGACTGGGGGAAGAGTGGAGGTGCAAAGAAAATCAAGTCAGAGTATTTACTGAAAAGCAGGGAGAAATAAAAGTAAAGCCTTTCTGAGTCATTTAAAAATATTTAGCACATGCCTTTTTAAAGAAAAATAATCTATTAACAATCATTGTATAGTTTGATCAAAATAGAATATACCTTATAAATTTGTTGTAATATTTTTGAAAGCTATAGAATATTTTTAAAGCCATCTTAATTAGAAGATATTGGTTAAAAGGATTCATGTGTTTTTATGTGGCATATGTATATTAGTATATACATATACTAATTATGTATATGTAATTAGTATGCTTAGAACTTACAAATAAAAAATATGTTCTTTATTTTACAAATCTATATTCATTCTAGAGGAAAGAGAATAATTGCTAAGAGAAAAGTTATATCTTTGTTTTCACAGATGTACGAAAATGTGAAGGATCAAAATATACTCACTGTGGATGATGTGAAGAATGTTCTCCAAAATAAATTTCCTCATGCTAATATTTGGGATATTTTGGGAATTTATTCTAAATATGATAGGGAAAGAGAGGTAAGTTATGATATTATGTTAAGTGAAATAAGACAGGCACAGAAAGATAAATACCCATGATCTCACTCATGTGGAATCTAAAAAAAGAGTGGAACTCACAGAAACAGTAGGTGTTATCAGGGATGTGGGGGAACTGAGGGAGATAGTGTTCAAAGGACACAAAATTTCAGTTAGGTTGGAGAAATAAGTTCAAGAAATCTATTACATAGCACATGACTATAGTTAATAACAATATTTTGTAAGCTTGAAGTTTACTAAGAAAGTAGTTTTAAAGTTCTTACCACAAAAATATGAAAGGTATGTGAAATAATGCATATGTTACTTAGCTCAATTTAGCCATTCTACAACCTATACATGTGTCATGATCTCATGTTTTACACTCTAGATACATACAAATTTTACTTGTTGACTTTGAGAAAAAGGTAAACATTAGAGACATAACCCAAGAGATTTAGAGAGAAGAGAAAAAAGAAAGGAAACAACACAAAGAAATTCCCAAAGTGAGGAAGAAATAAGATACAAAGAAATTACCAAAATTGATGGACATGAGCCTTCATAGGAAGGGACCCACCAAATGCACAATACTTTGAATAACAGAGGAATGCTCTGGAGGATTGGGAGAGGAGTACTTTCCTGAAGAAGTGATATTTAAGCTGAGTCTAAAATAGGAGGAAGAATTAGAAAAAAGAAAAAAGGAAGTGGTAAAAGATGAACATTCCAGACAGAAAGTGTTCAGAGGTCCTGATGTGAAGGAACTACAGGTATTGCCACTGTACAGTTTGCAGCCATGCATTGTATTTGTGTCGTGGGGGAAAGTTGAGGAGATGAGGTGGGAGAGTTAAGAGTAGGGTCTTTATATGAGATCTTATGAACAATATTTAATGTCAACTTTTATCAGAAGTCCTTAGCAATAGTGAAAAACCTGAAAGGTATTAAGCAATGAAATGACAGTGACATGCTTTCTTTTTTTTTTAAAGAGCATTCTCCACTGTTGAGAATGGCTTGCTGGAGGGTAAGAGTGTGTGGTGGTAGAGATTAGGGAATGTGTAGGTGAAGGATGTGAGATGGGCTAGGAGGCTTTGGAGGAAGTAGAGGCTGAGAAAAGTGGACGTATGTGAGTTAGGAAGTGCCATCCAGTACCTGCTGCTGGATTGGGTAGAGTAGAGAGAGATGAGAAATTATCAAAAATGACTGCCACGGTTCGGCTGAACAGCTGACTGGGAGGGTCATGCTGCCATTGCCAACCTGAAAGGGAGTGGAGGCGATACAGATAAGGAGATGAAATCTCAAGTTCAGTTTTTCAGTAGGATTTGAGGTGTCTGTGAGACTTCCAAGAAAATGTGAAGTAAGTGATTAGATATGTTTTATAGCCAGAAGAGAGGTGTGGACTAAAAGTATAAAATTTCATGTGATTGGCTTGTTTGTGCTAGTCTTTGGAATGGAAAGGTTGCTTAATTGAAAATCATAGCTTGGAAGAGCAGATGAGGGTCTGTATTTCTCACAGGTGTATTTTTCTTGAGGTCCACACTTAATGTATTCAACTGCTCAGTGAATTGCCCATAAACATCTTAAATCAAAAGAATCTAAAACCAAGCCCATCCTCTTCCTTTTTATCCTTGCCTGGTGTTTTCTTCTTTACGCTCACCCTGAAGGGTAGGCAGCATTACTGTGCACCCACGCCCCTGTGTTGGGAGCCTGATAGTCATTCTAAACTAATTATTTTCCCTCCGACCTTCCCAAACAATAGGTTATCAGTCCTGTCAGTTCTACATGTTAAATACTCAGAACCTATTAAAAATATGCTAGAAACTGCCTCATTCTCTCTTTGTCCATTACCACTAATTTTTTTTCTGGCACTTGCTTTTTCTTTCTCATACTTTTCTCATTATCCCTGACCTAGTATCCTTAGTATATACTCTTTCTTCACATTATTGCCATTATGTTCTTTTTAAAATAAGCAAATTTGATCATGTTATTTGTCAAAAGCCCCTTAGGTAGAATTGACCAGGACCTCATTCATACCCCCAGGGTACTGTATTCACATTTATTTTTAATGAATCCATATCTCCCTCTATTAAATTAAGTTTCTTGAGGACAGAGTTTTCATAGCTTAATACATAGTAAGTGCCCAATATATGCAGAGATAGTGTAGTACTGTGGTGCAGAGTTCATACTCTAGCTCAGACAGATCTGGATGCAAATTGTGGTTCCAGAACATAGTAGCTATGTGACATAGAAAGTGAATTGATCTTCCTCTTTTGTCATCTGTAAAATTAATAGTAGTATTTAACTTCTTCGGGTATTTGTGAGAATGTTGGCTACAATAATCATAATACTTAGTATTGAATATCAGAGAAATTTCTTTTTCCTAAGATAAAATTCAAATACTAAAGACCTTCGTGATCTGGCCTCTTTGTAAACCCCTTTGGCCCTTTATCCGACAGCTTTCTCCCATATATCATACCCCATAAACACAGCAAATTTGGATTACCTAAATGTGCCATATTCTCACTTCCCTTCCAGTCTTAGTTATGCTCTGTCTTTACTTGGAATGTCTTTTTTCATTTAACTCCTTGGCAAATTTTTATTAAGCCATTGAGACTTTTCGGTGTTACTCCCTTACAGAAAGCTTCTCTCACCCATTCCTCTCCATACTCAAACTTGGTTAGATGCTTCTCTTCTGGGTCTCCATAGAACCTTATACATGCCTATATTTTGTTTATATAGATATGAATCCTGTGAGGGAAGAATTTCAGCTCTCTATTCAGTGTCTAGCCTAATGCTGATGACACAATTGATTCAATGTTTATTGAACAAATAAATACAGAGATGAATAAGCCTCTGATGCAGATAAGTGTTTTGGTTTTTATTTTCAAGTAAATGTCTTACTGTATATATGGGCCAGCAAACCCACCCACTGCTTGTTTTTGTGAATAAGGTTTGTTTTCGTTTTGGGTTTTTTTTTTTTTTTTTTTTTTTCAGATTAATGTGAGGGTACAAGCAACTAGGTTACAATGTTTGCGTTTGTTAGGTAGAGCCCCTCTCATGGTTCTGACACAGTCCTACTCGTTTACTCCTTGTCTGCGGCTGCTTTTGCTCTGTAGTACATAACATCAAAGTTGAGTCATTGCGACAGACGCTTGATAGCTCACAAAGCCTAAAATGTGTACTATCTGATGTTTTATAGAAAAACTTTCCTGATTCTTACTCTGTGTAGATAAATTATTTTCCTTTTAGTAATGTTTGGAAAGAACAGATGAAATTAGCAAGTCTGACATTTACTCTGTCAGGTATATATGTGGCTATTTCTCTTTTCCTTCAATATTTCTTTTCCAAACAGCCATATTTTATCTACCACTCTGATATTTTTTAATTTACTAGGCTGGAGCAAACTTTTATAAGATGACTGGCCTGGGTCCTTTGCCTCAAGCTCTTTATAATGGTGAACCCTTTAGCAATGAAGAGTTGAATATTAAAGGACTAGAAATGGCTGTTCTTCACAGAATGATGGATACATCTGTAGATTTACAAAGAGAAGTTTTTATGGTAGGTAAGGAATTATGAGAAAATACATCATGAATGATATTTACAAATATTTTGTATTTAAAATTTCTTTATTTAATCACAACTGTTTTGGTAAAAATTTCCATCCTGGCCATTTAATAGCAATGTAAAACATAATTAAATTTATCTTGTACATAATTATATTGAAAATTGCTTAATTGGAAAGAAGATTCTAATTTTTATAAGAAAATGCATTGATTACAGTAATCCTAAATTGCATATTATTGATTTATTTAACACTAAGTAATCTTCAAATATATTATATATTCTTTTTTTTTTTTTCTAGTTTTTGACTGGGGCTGGGTTTGAACTTGCCACCTCCAGCATATGGGGCCGGCGCCCTACTCCTTTCAGCCACAGGCACCACCCATATTGTATATTCTTAAAACATGCATATGAAGCATGTATATTATCTAAATAATGTTTTTTGTTATTTTAGGGCACATTAAATGATCTGACAAATACAATTGATTTTCTGATGAACAAGAATAATGTTGTACCTCGTATAAATTCCTTGATTTTGCACACTACACATCAGTACCTTAATTTAATATCTACATCAGGTAAAAAAATCCTCCATATCTGTTCTACCAATAATTGTTGAATTGTTCATGCTTTATTAATTCATTGTTTAACCTTTAATATGAATTTCTGCAGTAACTTCTGATATTGAAGATTTCTCTACTTTCTTTTTCTTGGATTCACAAGACAAGAGTGCTGTAATTGCAAAGAATATGTATTATTTAACCCCAAAAGGTAAATAAATTTATTCCTAATGTGATAAAAACCTGTAAATTATAGTAAAGGATGTATAATAATGTCAATATCAATAAATATCAATAATTTGATACCTTGCTATATTTGGTGAGAAGCCTAGGGTTCAATTTGAAAGTTTGTAATTTTTAAAATTCAAGGATTGCTTATGCTGAGAAAATGATGCCTTCTATTCTAATTAATCATTATGCAGAGTTCATCTTGGTTTTTTGCCTTTTAAAAAAATAACCTATTTTCACCTTTTAAAGAAAGGAATAAAACCTTTTCAAGATTATATAAACTGATAACAATGCATGAATAAAAGTACAATTCTCAGATCAAAGAAGATAATAATTTTGCATTCTGATTAAACATCTATTTTGCTTAGGTTGGAAGATATAATCCAAGGAGGGTAGATAGTAACACATTTAGAAGTAAGAATTTAGTCTAAAAAGAGATGTCTGCAGTGGGACCACAGATTTATTAGGGTACAGTTAAATATTCAGATAAATGAAGATAATTAAAATTTGGCTGGTTTTGTTTTACTTTATTTTGTTTGGCCTGCTTTGTTTTAAAGATAAAAACAAGACTCATTAAGTACAAGAAAACAAATAGACTGATTTTGGTCTCAGTATAAAAGCAATGTCTTTCTAACAGAGTGATCTAAAAATGAAGTGAACTGTGTTTTAAGTCAGAAACTTTAATTGTGAGGGATATTTAAAGCAAAGGCCTTACAACCAGTTTTTGTGAATGCTATTCATTAAGTCCAGGTTTCAACCAGGTGGCCCCTGGATTACTTTCTAACAGATTCCATGGTTTTATGTTCATAAAGTGGTCTGTCTATAGGAAATCTGGCAAATAATAAAATGTAATGCAGTTCCCTCTTAAGATAGGCTACAGCTCTGTATATGCCAAGTGAAGGCAAAAGGGGATAGAAAAATCAGGAAGAAAATATAGAAACATTTATCAAATTCTGGGTTGTGTTTCAAAAATGTATCTGGGCATCAGAATAAGTTAGCTTGTATCGCTAAACCAGCATGGTGGCTCACATGCATAGTCCCAGCTACTTGGGAGGCTAAGGCAAGGAGACTGGATGATGCCAGGAGTTCAAGATCAGCCTGAGCAAAATAGTGAGACCTCATGTTAAATATAACACAGTAAAATCTCCGTTATCTGGAACTCCAGCAACTGGCATGCAACCTGGCCTCCCTCCCCCTCGCCCAAAAAAATCAGATTTTACATTTGGCACCTTGTGCTGTCAGTAAGCCGGACACCTTGCACCTTACTCCATGGGCTCCCATGGTGCTCAGCACCCTGAAACATCCGTATTTAAGACCTCTGCTGATTTCCTGGCTAGTCACAATTAGGTATGGATTATCTTTCCACTGCTGCCATTATACTACCCTATGCATTTTGTGGAACATTGTGATTATACAGCACAGGTCTGTTTATCTGACTATAAGTGGACTGCTAACTGGTCATATTCTGTATACACTGTACTGCATTGCTATTGTGCCTCTGTTGATGCATATTGGTGCACACATTGTATACACATATGTGTAGTATGGTAAAACTGTGTTATACTAAATGAAGTTCGTCTTTATTTGTCTTAATTTGCTTTTAATTAGTGTATTTCAATATTGTTAAATTAATACAGAGTTTATTGTATGGTATGGGTTATAGAATTAGTTAGGCTTATTTTTAATAGTAACTCTCAAGCAACCAGAAATTGCTTTTATCCATAATCTACCAGTCCCCAGGGGTGCCAGATAATGGGGAGGTTACTATAGATAGATGATTGATGTGTGGATGGATGGAAAGAAGGAAAGAAGCAGGACGGGAGAGATGGGAGGGGAGGGGAGAGAAGGGAAGGAAAGGGAAGGAAAAGGGAAATGGAAAAGAAGGGAAGGGGAAAGGAAGGGAAGGGAAGGAGTCTGCCTATAATTAATGCTCTTTGGTTAAATCTCTTACAATTTAAAAGAATGTTAACTGAGAAACGTACTTTCTATATATTTGCATTTGTATAAATGTATAAAAGATAACAGAGCTTTAAGAAATTTACTTAGCACTTCTGAAATTTTTCCATTTTACTAACTGATGGTGAAAGTGTCGACATTAAGAAGGCTTCAGAATTCTTTGTCTCTTCTTTGAAAAGAATATGTTACTACTGCCTTATTCTTAAGTTGCTTCTGAAGGTTGCAAATGGAGTAAATGCTATCCTTTTGGTTACCTTTTTTTTTCTTTTCGTTAACCAAAGCCAGTTTTTGTATAATTAGAAACTACCAACTCTGGCAATAAGTGTAGTTTCAAATCTAT
Organism: Otolemur garnettii; assembly: GCF_000181295.1. Taxonomy (NCBI): domain Eukaryota; kingdom Metazoa; phylum Chordata; class Mammalia; order Primates; family Galagidae; genus Otolemur; species Otolemur garnettii. The sequence goes on along the minus strand of NW_003852429.1, from coordinate 5,620,639 downwards.
GCAGGAATAAATTCATAGCAAATTTTTTATAGTAATTTTAAATTGGCTACCTGGTCTAAAGGACCAGTTTTTCTATAGGTTGTGATGAAAGCCAGACAAGTGTCCTTTCAGGTGTTACAGGCTGAAGCCCAGAGAGATTAACTGTGACTTCAGAATGAAGATGGTTTCTTTCTGTGGGTTTCAAACTTGCAATCTTTTCTGAAAAGGGAATTGTGTCAATGTTGATAGGGTGAAGTGATGTGAATTAGACCAAGTTAATGATAGTCAAACAATTGGAAATAAGTGAATTTTAACCTGATAAAAGATTGCTTTTTTCTATACTTACTATTAAGTTTGATTATATCTGCTTTTACATATGTGTGGGGTATAAATATCAATTATTTTTTTTTTTTTCTTTTTGCAAATGGAACTAGAAGGAAGGCATTTTTGCTCACCAGCACTGGGAGCTTTCTCTTGTGTGAGTATAAAGCTTACACAATGAATTGCTTGCTTTTCTGGCATTTTTGCATGTAAACATATGTGTGAAGATATTAATTTTGATACATTTGTCATTATATTTCTGTGTTAAGTACAAATGTTTTCCTGCTTTTACTTTGATTTTAAGAAGAATTAATTTGACTAGATTGTTTGAAACTTTCAGATGACAGTGTAATTTCTGCAGTCACTCTGTGGATTATTGCTGATTTTGATAAACCATCAGGAAGAAAACTGCTTTTTTATGCATTAAAGCACATGGTGAGTATCTAGATATTCTTACTACAAAAATTTTTATTTGTTGCAATTTTAAGAAAGCAATATTTAGAACATGCATTAAATCTTTATTTCCTTCCATGTTAGCATATTAGTTAATTTGTTTAAAACATGGTACTAAAGGAGACTAAGACAAGAATTCAGACTCAGTCTCCACGTAAAACAGGAAAAGAAAAACCTACCTGTTTTCTGTGACTCATAACCCATACGTTCTCTGGTAGTCTTTGTGATGAGACATGTGTGTGTCTAATATTGGTTACAAGTATTGCTATTGAGACAAAGCAAATAATCCTAGAGCCTACCAATAACTCCTTGACCCCAGTTACTTTTACCAATAGTAGCCAGTAATAGCAATTTTTGTCACATAATTAAATAGCACTTTCTCTCCCTGATTATTTAAGAACAACTAAATTTAACTTACTGGAGAATATTTTAAGCCTCAAGTCAACCTTAATTTTCTTGTTATTAGATAGTTACAAACCAATATGCTTGAGGAAGACACATTTCTATATTTATTTAAAAGTACTCTTTTATAACCTTCTGTATTTCTAAGAGAACATTTAAGTCTATCTAGATAAAAAACACTTAAGAAACATAAACCTTAATATTTTATGAAGTTGTTTTTTTCTTCAGCTAAGTGTAAATTTATTACACTTACTTCATAACTTTTTAGCTTAAAACAATGAACATTTCCTCCCTAGTTTCTGAGATTCAAGAATTCAGGAGCAACTTAGTTCAGTAGTTCTGGGTTGGATTTTTTCATGAGAGTGCAGTCAAGATTTTGGTTATATCACATAGCTTGACTGGAGCTGGAAGATGAGCTTCTAAGATGGCTCGTTACCTGTCTATTAGCAAGAGTCCTTGGTTTTTCAGTGGCTTTTAGCAGGGCCACTGATGTTATGGTCCCCAACGCCAAAGGTTGCTTCTTTGACTGTATTAATAAAAATAACAAAACACCTGGTGAAGCAGGTCAAGGAAGTCATCAAGAGTAGACTCAACCACTGGTGTTGCTGGAGTATCCTCATACCTTGGTAGCTGGCTTTCTCCACAATGAATGATAAAGAGATTAAAACCACAGGAACAATGTCATTTATGAGCTAGCCTAAAATCCACACCCTATATTTCTTGTTTGTTTCATAGATCACTTTTGTCCAGTCTGGGAAGGGGCTATATAAGGGTGTGAATACCAGGAAGGAGGGATCATTGGGACATCTTAGAGACTGGCTACCACACGAAGAATAAATAAATACATTTTAAATGAAATGTTATAATATCTGCTAGAATAATTTTCACATCATATTACACTAAACCAGGTCAGAATGCATTTGGGCTTTTTTTTAGTGGCCCGCAGACCAGCAAATTTCAAAGCAAAGTGTTTTGGAATCTGTGGAGCAATAGCTAACTATTGGAAGAAATTAACTTCTATCTGCTCTTATCTGCTCTCCTCAAGAAGTTCTGAGAGCATGTTCTTCAAGAAGCTCATAAACTGCTTTCCCCAGGAATTGCAATGTGAATAGAAGATAACCTATTTGCTGTGTACATGAGAAAAAGTGCTACTTATCTCATTGCTGAGTGTAACAATGGTCACCCTTGAAGTACCCCTCCTTGAGAAGCTATGTGCTAATGAAATAGTCTACCCTTCAAAGCAATTTTTCTGGATGAGTTTGCAAACTTTATGGTTTATATTTCTTACGTGTAATTGTCAAGCCTCATAAAATGACAGCTCTGATGGGCATTCCAGAAAAAGAGTTCCAGAATTGCCTTGAAGGGTGGACTAGGCCCTGGTATCAGTGCATAGCTTCCCAAGGGGAGGGTGACTGTAGTGATATTCAACAATGAGTTATATAGCACTTTTTCTAGGGTAAATTCACAAACTTGATTGTCAGACCTTGTATTTGATTACAAGAGAAAGGCTGAAAACTCCATCATCAAAGTGCAGATATTAAAATTTAAAAGCAGCAGCAACTTAAATTTCTATCAAGGAGGGTAAAGAAAAGGATATGTTGGGCACTCGGAGGGGGCTGAGGAGAACTTGGAGGCCCTGGAACGGCGGTGATGGGCGACCACAGCTTGGAGGAGTTCCGTGGGCGCTGGCAGGAGGAGCTTTCGCAGGCCCAGGCGCAGAGGAAGAGGCAACGGCCCGAGGCTGCAGAGCAGTGGGCACAGAGGCCAGAGATGGCCCGGGGTGCGGCGAGCAGGCCTCAGGGTACCTAGCACTAGCTCAGGGTCTCCTGGAGGGCGCTGGGCGGCCCCCGGCAGCGGCAGCGCGGGCTACTCAGGCTGAGAGGGAGGACGTGGCGAGACATCCTGCTCTCCTCTGGCTCGCAAGGGGGGGTGGCGGGGGGTGAGCAGCTGGTGGATCAGCTCATCCGCGACCTGAATGAAATGGATGATGTGCCCTTCTTTGATATCCAACTACCTTATGAATCAATATATTTCAGTATCTGGACAGGAACGATCTAGGAAGATGTGCACAGGTGAGCAAAACATGGAAGGTGATTGCAGAAGATGAGGTGCTGTGGTACAGGCTATGCCAGCAGGAAGGGCACCTTCCGGAGAGCAGCATCTCAGACTATTCTTGCTGGAAATTTATCTTCCAAGAGTGCCGAGCCATGGAACAAATGTTACAAACCAACTGGAAGAATCGAAAAGGTGCCGCGAGTGAGCTGGAACCTGTTCCTGACGCAGTGTTATGTGATGTGCATTCTCATGATGGTGTTGTCATTGCTGGGTATACATCAGGGGATGTGAGAGTTTGGGACACCCGCACCTGGGACTATGTAGCCCCCTTCCTGGAATTGGAGTATGAGGAGGACGAGCCTGGAATGCAGCCATATGTCTCCTTTGTGAGGATAAACAGTTCGCTGGCGGTAGCGGCTTATGAGGATGGAATTCTTAATATTTGGGATCTAAAGACTGGAAAGTATCCTATTCATCCTTTTGAGCACTACGCAAGCACTAGCCCTCAGCCAGGAAGATGCTACTGTTGCCACAGCCTCTGCTTTTGATGTTGTAATGTTATACCCCAATGAGGAGGGATACTGGCAGGTATCTGCAGAATTTGAAGTTCAGAAACTGGTTGACTACCTTGAAATAGTTCCAGATACTGGAGGGTACCCTGTGGCAGTAGCCACTGCTGGAGATCTGGTATACCTGCTAAAAGCTGAAGACTCCGTCAGAACCCTCCATTATGTCTACGGCCAGCCTGTCACATGTTTGGATGTCTCAGCCAACCAGGTTGCTTTTGCTGTGAAGAGTCTGGGATAGGTGTATGAAGGAAACAAGATCCTGGTCTACAGCCTAGAAGCAGAGCGCTGCCTCTCAAAGCTGGGTAATGCTCTTGGTGACTTTACTTGCATCAACCTCAGGAATAGCCCTCCCAACCTGATGGTCAGTGGCAACGTGGACAGGAGGGTGAGAATCCATGATCTCCGCACTGATAAAATTGCCCTGTCATTATCTGCCCACCAGCTTGGGATCTCTGCCATCCAGATGGATAACTGGAAAATTATCAGTGGTGGTGAGGAAGGCCTGGTGTCTGTGTGGGATTATCGGA
>NW_003852429.1:5543384-5616244 GCF_000181295.1 Otolemur garnettii | reverse complement strand
TATGAGAGAGTAGTGCGAAATGCCGACCTGGACAACTTCACTACTCACAGGAGGCACCAGGGGCTGATCCATGCCTATGAGTTTGCAGTGAACTGGCTGGCCTTCCAGAGCCGTCTTCCTGTCTGCCATTCATCCTCTGATGCCATGGCTGGGTACAACTATGACCTCGCGCTGGCTTTTCCCTATGATCATATGTAGAGAATTGCCTCATCTGGGAACAGGGAGAAAAATGGCAAGAACGACTTCTTTAAATTTTAAAACAACAAGGGAGCTCTGCACTGGTGTCAAACAGTTGAGGTAAGAAAGCAGCCCCAGGGTGCAGCTGTGTGGCAGCAGAGGCTCCTGAGCCGCCTTAGCGAGTTCATTCCTTTTGAGCCACCTGTGACAGCTGGAATTTGTCATGACTTATTCCTCTTTGTCTGTTCTCTCTCCTACAGCTTTGAGTACCACATGCTGCTGACTCAAATTTAACCTTCTTCCTTACACGCCTCTAACCTGATACCCCCTCCAGCCCATCCTGTCCCTAAGTCTTCTCCCTGCCTGTCTTCCAAGTGATGCTCCGTAGATCTTCCCACATCATTCTGTACACTACTGGGCCCGGCATGGTCCCTGCTGCACTCCTGCAGGCCATTGTCTCGGTCTCCCCACTCTGCTTGCTCTCTGTGGTCTATGGAGGTGCTACTCCCTGGCTTACAAGACCCCCACACATGTGTCCTGTGCCCTCAGGGTTTCTCTGACACCCACCACCACAACCACCTTGACCTGGTGTAAAGCTGCCACAGCAGGACTCTTCTCTTTATCTCTTTTACTATGATTTAGAATTATATATTTATACAGTTATTTCATTGATAACTATTTTGCTTACTATTGCAGCTGTAGTGTGTAATGCAAAGTTAATATTCTAAATATTCATTGACTAAGCAGCCATCCTCCATATGGGATGGAAGATGATCTTACACAGCAAATGAGAGGAAGAACCCTGACCTTAAACCATAGAGATGAAATAGGACAGCTCAAGGACTATTCAGTTTGACATCTAGCTTCCAGTTCCAAAGCATTACAGCTAGCCTTTGCAGCATTCTAAACAACAAAGCATCCACCTAATATACCTGCAAAATACCAAAGCAAAACTGACAAGAGAACGACAAAGAGAAATAAAATCCATTCTTACCGTGAGTAATCAACAGATTCAATCAGTGGGGAATACTTACAGATTTGGAGGATTTACTTAATATCATGAACAAGCTTGATTGATCTAGCAGGTGCATGTGGAATTTTGCACCTTTTCAAATACCCTTCAACCATTCACAAAGGCAAGCGCAGAGGCACCAAGACTGATACCACACAGGCCAGATTCACTGATTCTAATGCAGTAGAGTTAGAAATAACCAAAAAGCAAAATAATAAGACAGAACATCTGGAAATTCCAAACACACTTGCATTAACTTGGATTTAAGGGGTAATAAAACCAAAAAATATAAACTCTTTATCCAGGGTGCAAGGCCAGAAGGTACTGAGAAGAGCTGTGACTTTTTAATAGGAAATAAATGAAGGAGTTGTCACCTCAGAAAGGCTCAAAAAAAGGTGCAGTGATCCCAAAGACAGTAGAAGGAAAGAACTAAATAAGGGTAAAAGCAGATATTAATAGATTAGAAAACTAACAAATAGCTAAAACTGCTTTCAGCTTCATATTAGGAGACAAAATACACAACTCTGGTAAAGCCTCAAGGTGCTCTGAGGAGCAGAAAACGAGGTAACTATGGCTGCAGTAAAGTACCTTCAGTGTCGGTCATTGGCCCACATTGATCTGAGAGAAAAACAAGGCTTCTCTGTTGTACGTGAGTGCATGTCTTTTGGAAGCACTTGCCATTCATTACTCAAAGGCCTAGAACTTTCCAGTCGTGAAGGTTTCCAGTTTGCTTAATTAAACTTCTGTCTCCAACTACGTAGGAAAATGGAGCCCCACTGCAAACTGTTGCTTTCCTGGGGAGGCAGGCTGGCTGGATGGCTCTTTGCTTCCTTTCCACCAAATTGTAACTGAAGCCAGCCTGCCATTAGCAAGTGTGGGATTTTATCTGGTGGTCTGGCCCCTGGTGACCTGGATTTACAAGGTTTCCATCAAGCCAGAACCCTCTTTCTCCCATAGTCTGCAGGCAGCTGAACCACAGCCCTGGGAGAGTGTTTCTTCTCTGGCTGCAGGCCCTTCCAGCCTCATTTCCCATGTACATTCTCCCTCCCTAGTTCTGTACCAATTAAAGATTGTTGAAGAGTTTAAAAGAAAAAAAAGAAAAGAAAAGGATATGATAAAGGTAAGAACATAAAGAATAATGAAATAGAAGATAAACAACTAGTAGTTATGGTCCCCAATGCCAAAGGTTGCTTATTTGACTGTATTCATAAAAATAATAAAACACCTGGTGAAGCAGGTCAAGAAAGACATTGAGAGTAGACTCAACAAGAGGGAATGTTACCTTCCTGTGGACATGGCAGAGGTAGAAAGAAGATATTTTTGATTATCAAAGAAACTAAATAATTTGAATATTTCAAAAGAGAAAACCTTTGATCATAGTAGTGAATTATACCAGGTGTCAGTCTAACATAATTTTTTTCAGAAAATGTAAAAATAAACAATGTATCCAAACTTATTTTACAAGACTGCATTACTTGAAAACCAAATACCTAAAAGGGCATTATATAAGAATGGAAAACTATAGGCCAATATTACTCATGACCATAGATGCCAAAATCCTAAACAAGTAAAAATAATAAAACAGTATAAAAATCAAAAAGGAAGAATTTAAATTGTTCTCAAATTGTTTACATAGAAAATCCATACATGTGCATGCATAAATTACTAGAATTAAGCACATTATTATTATTAAATCATAGCTGTGTACATTAATGCAATTATGGGGTACAATGTGTCAAGCACATTTTTTAATTTAGCAAAATTGTTTAATACCAAGTCAAGACACTAGAATTCTATTTTTAAGAGTTGCAACAAACAAAAAAAAATGCATTTTTAAATTAATATAAGGGTGCCTATAATTAGGTTACATTGTTTCTGTTTGTTAGGTAAAGTCAGTGGTATTTGAGTCTTTCACCCAGGAGGTGTGCCGTGGACCGCAACATTGTACCTGCTGGGTGGGAGTCCCTTCCCCCCAGCCCTTCATGGATTTGATTGTGTTTTTCTCTCATGTGGGCCTGTAATTGTTCATCTACTAGTTTCAAATTAGTGTTAAGTGCATGGAATACTTGCTTTTCCATTCTTGAGATATTTTACTAAGAAGAATGTGCATCAGATCCATCCAGGTAAATACAAAAGATGTAAAGTCTCCATCTTTTTATAGCTGAACACTATTCCATGGTATACATATACCACAGTTTGTTAATCCATTGATGAGTTGCTGGGCTCGTTCACATATCTTTGCAGTTGTGGAGTGAGCTGCTATAAACATTCAAGTGCAGATTTCCTTATGATAAAATGAATTTTTTTTTCTTTCATATAGATATCTAATCATAGGATTGTGGGATAAAATGGAAGTCTACTTTTAGCTCTTAGAGGATTCTCCATACTTCTTTCAAAAAAGCTGTATGAGTTTGCAATCTTACCAACAGTATATAACTGTTCGTTTCTCATCTGCAGCTTTGGGACTTTGTGATGTGAGTGCTTCTCACTGGAGTTAGTTGATATCTCAAGATGGTTTTGATTTCTATCTCTGTGATGCTTAGGGACAATGAGCATTGTTTCATGTGTTTGCTAGCCATTCTGTCTTGTTGGGAGAAGATTCTGTTGATAAGAAATGCAGTTTCAATAAAGTTACCATTTACAATAATATCAAAAATATCAAACACAACCAATAAATGTAACAAAATATGTTTAAGACCTTTATACAATAAGATATATTGAGAGAAATACAGAAGTCCTACATGAAAGGAGGGATATATCTTTGAATCAGATGACTCAATGTTATATAGATGTCAATTCTCCTAAAATTGGTGTATAAATTTATTGCAATTTCAATACAAATCTCAGCATTTTATATAGAAAATTTCAAGCTGATTTGTAAACTTTTTTTTTTTTGAGACAGATTCTCACAATGTTGCCCTAGGTAGAGTGCCATGGTGTTACAGCTCACAGCAAGCTCTTGTGTTTAAGTGATTCGCTTTCCTCAGCCTCCCAAGTAGCTGGGACTACAGACGCTCACCACAACACCCAGCTATTTTTTGTTGCAGTTGTCATTGTTGTTTAGCTGACCTGAGCCAGGTTCCGGCCTCCGTTTATGTGGCTGGCGCTGAAACCACTGTGCTATGGGTGCCAAGTCTGATTTGTAAACTTTTATAGAGATTCAGAGCACTAAGAATTGCTAAAATACTCTTAAAGCAGAGGAAAAAGGGATATTAGCTCCAATGTATATCAAGATCTTTTATAAAGCTACGTAATTGAAGACAATTTGGTATTAGCACAAGGATAGAAAAACAGAGTGATGGAAGAAGGATAGAAAATCTGGAAAATCCCTGCATGTATTATAAAGCATGCTATAAAGCTGACCTTATGGAACAGTAGTCTTTGAAACTTCCTGTTTTTCATGTTGTACATAAAAGTTGATTCCAAAAGCATTATAGATCTATACCTAAAAAATGAAGCAACAAATCTTCTTGAAGATAATAAAGATTATTTTTATGACTTCAGAGTAGGGAAAGATTTCTAAAAGAAAAGCCATCAGATTAAATACCAATAAATTGAATCACATTAAAATTAAGAACCAACTACTTTCCTTCAGAAATTCCATCAGTAGAGTAAAAACACGCAACAAAATGGGAAAAGACATCTGTATACCTATAACCAAAAAAGCACTCATGTCTATAAATCAGACTCCTATAAATCAGGGAAAAATTATAATCCAGTAAAATGCTGGTAAAAGATTAAAGAGGCAAGACCGAAAAGAGACCAATTAACATATTAACAGATTTTTAGTATCATTAGTTATGAGAGAAAAAAAAAGTCTAGTGAGATATCTTTACATATGCACCAGAATGATAGAAATTTATAAGTCTGATGATACAAACTGTTACTGAAGCTGTGAGGTTACACAACTCCTAGAACTTGCTGGTGGGAGTGAAAATTAGTACTAAATACTTTGAAAATTTTTTTGGCATCTTCTAAAACTGAAGATGTGCGTATCCTGTTTGTAGAGCTCTAAACTAGAAAAAGCTCAAAAGTCCAGCAACAGTAGAGTAGATAATGAAGGTATGTTCATACAATGGAATCCTGTATGGTACCAAAGACTAACTGCAGCTACAGAAAACAACTGGTAAATCTCACATTATGTTGAGCGGGAAAAGAGTACAAAATAATGTATACTGCATTATTGCACTTAAATGACATTTAAACTAGATTAAATGTTTAGCAATGTGAGCTATAAAGAAAAGCAAGAATGTAAGAGTGTTATTGCCATAAATGATAGAATAGTGATTGTCTTTAGGAAAGTAGGAGGTTGTGATAATTGGCAGAGATACGATGGGTTGCTTGCCAGTATCCTGTTCCTTGACCTGTGTGGTAGTTTCACAGGTTAGTTCACTGAGCTCTACCTATTTGTTTTGTATGTTTTTATATGTATTATTTTACATTCTCACAAAAAAGATTAAAATATTTCATTACAAAAGAATATCTATGCAAAGATGTGAAGCAGTTAGAGTTAGTGAAAAATGGTTGTTTGTTGGGCTGTTTTGGTGATATACCACTTTCAGTACAGTGAAAATAGAAAGGCTTTGACAGTGAAAGATGGTGCATAGTAAAATGAGCAAACTTGATAGGACAGAAAATATGTTCAATTATAAAAAGGCATACAAGAAACTGGTCTCTTAAACCTATAAATGTGTTTTGCAGAAAACAAGTATTCATTGTCGACTGGGTGTTATTTATAATCCTACATCAAAAATAAACGAAGAGAACACAGCTATTTCTAGAGGAATTTTGGCAGCTTTTCTTACACAGAAAAACAGTTTTTTGAGAAGCTTGCTCATGAAACTGGCCAAGGAAGAAACTGCTAAAGCCATTTACTCTGGAGAAAAAATACAAACATTCCTTACTGAGGTCAGTAGCTATTTGTTTAAAATAAGTTTGTATTGCGTATTTCAAAAGCATAGGTCAGTATACTTGGACATATATTATTGACAAACATCAATAAATAAATGTAATCAACTGGGGATAATAAACATTCGTTTTAAAATGGAAAAAGATAAACGTTAAATGATATGACTTTGTATAGAGGCATTGAAGAAATCAAGATTTATATATTTCATTAATTGTGTTATGATTGTTGAAGGTGATAGCATTCTAGTTAGAATATATAATTAAGTGTAGGATTGGGGGTTGAAAAATTAGGTAAATAACTCAAGTATTTTACTGCAGAGATCCATTATCGGAGGAATTGGAAAGATGAAGAAAGATTCATTATCCATTCAAAAAATATCTATTGACAATTTATCTCATAATGGAGATAAACTTGTGAACAAGGCAGATAGAATCGCTGCTGTTCGTGGAGCTCACATTATAGCAATAAAGACAGACAGAATAAGTGGTCATGGGGGAAAATAAAGAAACATAAAAGGATATATAGTTTGAGGGGTACCATTTTAAATGGAATGGTCAGGGAAGGCATCTCTAATTTGAGCAGAGCTCTGAATGAAATGAGAAATCAAGCCATGGGAAAGTCTGTGAGTGTAGTGCACCAGCGTTCAGAAACACAGCAAATCTACAGGGCTGACCCAGAAACAGTTTTGCTACCTCTGAGGTATAGACAGAAAATCATCATTACCAGGATAGAATGAGTGATGTGGAGAGTATAGGAGATGAAATCAGAGAGATAAACTCAGATATGTCAAGCACTTGTAGGATATGGTAAGAAATTGACATTTTTTGAGTATACTTGGAAGCCATTGAGGAATTTTCAGCATAAATTCTCTTAAAATCATAATTCAGTATATTTTCAAATTTTATACGAATATTAAAATAGGTTTTGTTGAGAAAATGATTTAATATATTCACCATTCTCTTATTAGCGTCATCTCTCTTAACTTTTACTTTAGGGCATGGATAAGAATACTTTTGAGAAAAAGTACAACACCATTGGAGTGAATGTTTTCCGAACTCACCAGTTGTTCTGTCAAGATGTTCTTAAATTGCGTCCTGGAGAACTAGGTATTGTCAGCAATGGGAAAGTAAGTAGAAAAAGCAATTGGCCTTTCCTCTCAATGACACTGTAAGGCAGTGACCTCAGATGTTTTTCTGCCGCAGTTCACCTGAGACATACACAGGACAGTGCTCATATGCTGAGCCTACCAGACAGGGCTCAGCATACATAAAATGGGGGCATGACACTACCTTTACCCTTTCCCCTTTCTATGGTAATGATAAATGCAGGTTAGAAAGAATGTTCTCTGTGTGTCTGACCTTATTTTGTTCTAGTGTAAATACTAAAACAAATACCTTAGTATACACTGTAATACTGTTAGAATTGTTGCGATAAGTCCATTGTTATCTCTTCTTGTGCCTTTTCTCTAACTGATTATGTTAAATGATAATTAGATACTTCTATAAATTTTGAAGCATAAAATAAGTGGCCACATATTTATTAAACTTAAAAAAGCTATAGGGAAAATCACTCTTATTCCCAACATCCTAATAAAATTTAGTATTTATAGTTTATTGTTGACTCTTTTCTTTTACCTACCATGCATAAGTCTGGTTATTTTAACTATATGATTGTTTCTGTCTATACCTCAGAGGTGGCAAAACTGTTTCTGGGTCAGCCCTGTAGATTTGCTGTGTTTCTGAACGCTGGTGCACTACACTCACAGACTTTCCCATGGCTTGATTTCTCATTTCATTCAGAGCTCTGCTCAAATTAGAGATGCCTTCCCTGACCATTCCATTTAAAATGGTACCCCTCAAACTATACATCCTATTATGTTTCTTTATTTTCCCCCATGACCACTTATTCTGTCTGTCTTTATTGCTACAATGTGAGCTCCACGAACAGCATGGTTCTTTCCCTCAACATATCACAAACATTTTTCTGATTAGAGTCTTTAGACACAGACAAAATAAGCGGATATTAAGGTTAATATTTTTGTTAACCTTAATACATAGATCATCATATTTCTTACAAATTATTTAAGTAAAAACGTCTGATTTCTAGATTTATTAAGAAATCAATTAATGCAATATGTTTGACAGATTTTTGCCTTGAATTATCTCTATCCCTATATCATCTTAAAAGTTCTATACTATTAAGTCTTGTTTTCTATGTTTTTATGAATTTTGTTCACCTGCATGTTAGACTCGGATTTATCTATATACAGTGCTTACAAATTTGTAACAATATTTGCCATTTGTTATTGTAAAAAAATTAGTGAATTCTGATAGTGAACTAGGTAGAAGTCCAGAAATGGCATTGCTTTTTCTCTATAACAGTTGCTTAGGGAGGAAATAGCTTTTTTTTTTTAATTGTTGGAAATTCATTGAGGGTACAGAGAACCAGGTTACATTGATTGCTTTTGTTAGATAAGGACCCTCTTGTAATTGTGTCCCACCCCCAAAAGGTGTATCACACCCCTTTTCCCCTCCCTTTCTCAGCTCTCCCCATCCCCACCGTGTACTAGGACTGTTAATTGTCCTCATATCAGAATTGAATACATAGTATTCTTGTTTCTCCATTCTTGTGATGCTTTACTAAGAATAATATCTTCCACATCCATCCAGGTTAATACAAAAGATGTAAAGTCTCCATCTTTTTTAGTGACTGAATGGTATTCCATGGTATACAAATACCACAGCTTGTTAATTCATTCCTGGGTTGGCGGGCATTTAGGCTGTTTCCACATTTTGGCAATTGTAAATTGAGCTGTGAAAAACAGTCTGGTACAAGTGTTGCTGTGGTAAAACGATTTTTTTTTCTTCTGGGTAAATGCCCAACAGTGAGATTGCAGGATCAAATGGGAGATCTTGCTTGAGTTCTTTGAGGGTTCTCCATACTTTCTTCCAAAAAGGAAGTTTGCAGTCCCACCAACAGTGTAGAAGTACTCTCTGTATTTTCTATATTCTCTCCACATCCATGCCACCATCTGCAGTTTTGAGACTTTGTGATGTGGGCCATTCTCACTGGCGTTAGATGATATCTCAGGGTGGTTTTGATTTGCATTTCTCTAATAATTAGGGACCATGAGCATTTTTCATATGTTTCCATGTTACAGCCGCCTAATCTTTGATAAACCAAACAAGAACATACACTAGGGGAAAGAATCCCTATTCAATAAATGGTGCTGGGGGAACTGGATATCCACATGTTAAAGACTGAAACTGGACCTGCACCTTTCTCCACTAACAAAAATTAATTCAAGATGGTTAAAAGACTTAAATATAAGGCACAAAACAATTAAAATTCTCGAAGAACGTGTGGGGAAAACACTGGAAGCTGTTGGCCTGGGGAAAGACTTTATGAGGAAGACTTCCGTGGCAATTGCAACAACAAAAAGAAACAAATGGGACTTAATGAAACTGAAAAGCTTCTGTAAAGCTAAGGAGATAACAACCAAAGCAAACAGACAACCTACACATTGGGAAAGGATATTTACATATTTTGATTCAGACAAAAGCTTGATAACTAGGATCTACAGAGAACTCAAATTAATAAACATAAAAAGAGCCAATAATCCCTTAGATCATTGGGCAAGAGAGATGAATAGAACTTTCTCTAAAGAAGACAGATGAATGGCTAAAATGAGGAAACAGTTGTTAAAAGCAGTTTTTAAATACATGGCTGTCTTTGTCTGGGTTAAGCATTTTGAGGGATAAAGTAGAAGAAAATGGAAACCTGCTTTATCTGGCATCTTGCCATCCCTAGGGAAAAGCTACCCTCTGTTTCCTTTATCATTGTTTAGTATAATTCATATAGAGTGATTGATATTAATGATAAATATTTGAGATAGCTATATTCAACTTAGTTCTCATAAAACTTATATCTCAAAACAAAACTATTTTTGTCCTAATTTTTTTTTCAGATTGACAAAAAATCAGTAATTTGATACCTACTACAAACCAAACATTCTTCTAAGTTCTGAAGGTATAGCACTGAACAAACTTGTTTTCATGGGGCTAACATTTGGTTAGCAGAGACAGACAGCAAGCAGTATCCTCATTGGTAATATGTCTGTCTTACGTCTGTAAATGATGCTATAACATGATGCCACAGATAGAATATTTATAAAGAACAGAAACTTATTTTTTACATTCTGGAGGCTGAGAAGTTCAAGGTCAAGGTGCTGGCATTGGTGTCTGGTGAGGGCAGCTCTCTGCTTCTAAAATGGCTCTTTGTTGGTGTGTCCTCACATGGTGTAACATGGAAGGGCAGCAGAGTGCCACTTTCAGTCTTGAGCCCTTTTATTACAAGGGGAATAATCTTACTCATGAGGGAAGACTAGGAAATTTACAGAGTATAGAAATTTGTTCTCTCACAGTTCTAGAGGCTAAGAAGTCCAAGATTAAGTTGCTGGCATCTGAGGTGGGCTTTCTTGCTGCATCCTCACGTGGCAGAAGGTAAAGAGTAAAAAAAAAAAAGGAATTAATGCTGGATCCCCACTGGCAGAAGAGAGCAAACTCAGTCCTGAAAGCCCTTTTTATGGTGGCATTAATTCATTCATGAGGGCTATGCACTCATGACCTAAACACCTCCCATTAAGCCCCATCTCCCAACAATATTGCATTGCAGGGATTAAGTTTCAATATAAATTTTGGAGGAGACAGAAACATTCATACATTTACACATTCAGTCTAGAGCAACCTCATTTGGACAGAGAACCAAAGAAGGTGAAGGAACAAGGTTACAAGCAGAGTATCTCTAACCACATCAAATATCTAGAACAGGAATGTTCTAGGCAGAGGATACAGTGAATAGAAAGGTCATGAGGTGAGATCTTGACATATGAATAACAGGAAGACAGCAGTGGGAAGAGAAGCTCAGAGAAGTGACTGGTGATTATATACAGGGTTTTATAGGCAGTTTAAGGACTCCTGCTTTTCCCTAAATACGTTGGGAAGCTCATAGTTCTGGGCAAGAGATTGACATCATCAGATTGTGTTCTATTTGGATCACTAAAGGCTATTACATTGTGAATATGGTTAAGGGAGCCAGGAAGACAGTTAGGAGGTATTGCAAAAGCCCAACTGAGATTATAGTAGCTTGGACCAAAACAGTTTTAGTGGAAATACTGAAAAGTGGATGGAGGATATATTTTGCAGAAAGAATAAACAGGAATTGCTGATAGAATTGGTGTGAGATGTGAGAGAATTAAGTAACTGGCATGATGGACTAGATAATGGATCAATGTGACGAAGACAAGGATGAGTGCGGTAGTTCAGGCGGAGTGGAAGGTGAAAGAGAGAATTCAGTACTGGACCTCCAAATAGTCTATTGAGTATGCGACTGAATATAGTTGAATTCAGGAGAAAGATTGGGGCTGGATAAAAATATTAAGTTAAATTATGTTGACATTTTCTAGTACATGGAAAAATATTTTGATTATACTTTTTTTTCTAGAACTATGGTTTGAATAGAAAAATATAATGTATTAGAAAAGAAGTACTGTAGCTTGTGAGCTATAATGTAATACTAAGGTTATTACTCTGACTCAAAGTAATTCTGAATCAGATAGTTTAATGCTTGCTTGCAATAAGTGTGACATTTCAGCATAAATCTTCATTCTGAACTTGTCCTAATGTTTACATTAGAATTAGACCAAATGTATAATCAAAATTAAAATTGTTTCTAAATTATCAACAACTAAGGTACAATGATCTCAGAAATTCTTAAAAACACTGAAAATTTTAAAATTTATATGTATTTAATAAATACAATCCTAATTAATGCCAGTGTCATAATATTTGTTTTTATTATATTACATAGTCATAAACTGATTAAATACATGGGTAGCAGAGAATAAGAAAAAAGCAGGGTCTTTTTTTGTTTGTTTGTTTTATAGCCAGACACATCTGGATTGAAGTTCCAGTTGTGCCATTAATTATATAAACTCTCTGAGGCTTGGTTTCTTCATTTGGACAGTAATAATGGTAATAATCTGTTTTATGGGATTTCAGACAGATTAAAACACTTTTATATATAAAGCACCACATGAAAGGACCTCAGAAACAGTAAATTTTCAGTAAATAGTAACTGCTATTTTCAGCAGCATCTTGGGATACAAAATGCCCACAAATCAGTAGCTTTTATATATTTCATAATAGTCAAGCTGAGAACAAAATCAAAGACTCTATCCGTTTTATAGTAGCTGATGATGAAGAAGATGATGAAACCTGAGAGTTTATCTAACAAAGAATGTGAAAGATCTCTATAATGAGAACTATGAAACCCTGAGAGAAGAAACAGCAGATGTTAACAAATGGAAAAATGTACCATATTCGTGGCTGGGCAGAATCAGCATTGTTAAAATTTCCATTCTACCCAAAGCAATCTACAGATTTAATGCAATCTAATCAAAGCACCAATATCATACTTTGAAGAACTTGAAAAAATAGTATTTCACCTTCATATGGAACCATTAAAAAAACCCAAATAGCAAATACAGTTCTTAGAAATAAAAACAAATCTAGATGTATCACGTTACCAGACTTCAGGTTATGCTACAAATCTATAGTGATCAAAACAACATGGTACTGGCTCAAAAATAGAGATGTAGATCCATGGAACAGAATAGAGAACCTAGAGATGAACCTAGCCACATATCCCTGTCTGATTTTGATAAATCAAACAAAAGCCTGCACAGGGGAAAAGAATCCATATTTAATAAATGGTATTGTGTTAGCCACAGGTAGGAGACTGAAACTAGACCCACATCTCTCACCACTGACAAAAATTGATTCTCATTGGATAAAAGATTGAAATTTAAGACACAAAATAATAAAAACCCAAGAAGAGAGTGTGGAGAAAACATTTGAAGATACTGGCCTGGAAAAAGACTTTATGAGGAAGACAACCCTGGCAATTGCAGTAGCACCAATAATAAATAAGTAAGATTTTCTTCAAGCTAAAAAGCTTCTTCACAGCTAAGAGTACCACAACCAAGGTACAACCACAACCAACCAAACAGCCTTTGGAATGGGAGAAGATTTTTGCATGTTATGAATCTGACAAAAGGCCTGGTAACTAGAATCACTACACCTTGAACTTTATCTTAGAAATGAGAACAGTATAACCTAAAATTTTATACCATCATATTAATTTAAAATTTGAAAAAACTGCTATTTTTCTCTTCAAATGCTTGAAGGCTGTCATGGAAAATGGTACATTTGTAGAGTTAATTTATGTTACACTAGATAAAAGTCAGTATAGAATCAAAGCAAGTCAGACTTCCACGAGTAGACATTTTTAGCTTAGTATACATGAGCATCTAGCTAAGTTTTCTAAAATTTTAATGAGCTATCAAAGAAAGTAACTGATTTCTCTAGCAATTATTTGTATAACTGAAAAATAACATTTCTAAAATGTTGTAAAGAAGATTTAAGCATCAGATATATTTTATTGTACCATTATATTATTTTTTAGGTTTAATGTTCTTTTTCCCAACTTAGACATTATATGATTTTTATACTTATTTATTACTTTATTCCACAAGCATTATATTCAACTAAGACACTGAAGCACCATGTTTCTCCAGGCCCTTTGATAATTTGCAACATAGAGGCAGTTCTCTGGTGAACTTAATCAATGAAGATAGCCAGCCTTCAAAAAGTAGTTTAAGGTTTATTTTCTTATTCTAAGTTACTAATAAAACTGCTCATGTCTCTAAAGGTAGTATAGATAAAATTTGTCTCTTTTCCAAGCTTGCCTATTCATACTTCAGAAAATTTGATACTGAATGTGCTTTCAAAGTTACCTTAAAACTTATGTCAACTCTTAAGGCAAAGAAATGTTTATATGAGTACTTATAGTATTATAGTGCTCATTTTTTATGTTTTACAAGCTATTTCATACTTAAGATAAAAAATGTGACACTTGTTTAGTTGAGATGCCATCATTCCAGCTAATGTCACCTTTGATCTGAGCAAATGAGATAGATTCAAGTATACCTCAGTAATTTTTAGAAAATATTAATTGCAGAAGCAAATGAAGGGAGAGTAAGGAAATATGTCTGTAACCATTACATTCTTGTGGGGTTTTTTGTTCTTTGTTTTTTTAGTATTAAATAAGCTTTATTTAAAATGTTAAAAACATGATTCCAGTAGGAAAAAAATATCCATCCCTCCACACCCCAATCCATAACAGGATTCAGAGCAGTTTGGTAATGTTTGGACCGAGGATGACAAGAATGTTTGAACCACCTGGAGTCTTCTTTAAAACTATCTCTGAGGATGGGGTTTAGGACTGATTTTTCAAAATGTTCCCAGAGACTATTTTTATACTAAAGTTTAAAAGTCACTGATATAAAGTAAAAACCTAGATGTGACCACCTCTGGTTTCATAATAGGTATAGAATAAAATATATATTAAAATAATTTAGGAAGTCCAGTTAAATGCCATAATGGTCTGTAAGGTAATCTAAGACTGCTGATGTGCTTGACAGAGCATTAAATACTCTTTTTTCCTGCCTAGAAGTTATCTTTTCCATCATGTACATTAAATGTTGATGGAAACACATGTAAGGAGTTCCAAGTTCAGAGCAATGCCAGCCCAGTCCCAGATGCACTTCAGTGGGGTTTCCTCAAATCCAGCAAACATGGCCGGGTTTGCTAAGAATCCTCTTGCAACCATCACACCATCTGTCCCAGTATTCTGCCACACATTTTTTGCTTCTTTTAAGCTTCTGATGTCTCCATTAGCAATTACAAGTATAGACATATTCTCCTTAATTATTTTAATGGCATCATAGTGCACTGGCTGATGTCTTTCTTCAGTAGTTCTTCCATGAACTGTGATCCAGGAAACTCCTATAGCTTCAGCTTTTCGACAAACATCTACAGTTCTTGAAAGGTCATCATGGATCCTTATTTTAATAGAAACTGAAAATCTAGGGTTTCCCACTTGATTTCTTACTTGTTACATCATATCTTGAACAAGCTCTGGCTTGTTTATTAAGCAAGCCCCATAACCTTCTGCCATTGCCCACCATGTCCACATAGATTTTTCCTAATCTTTTTGAAAATTCTTCCAACTTCTTTGAGCTTTACCTCTGAGGACAACCACAGTTAATGTCTATTCCATTTGCATAAGGACAGACTATTGGAGCACCATCAGATAAAAGACTTGCATCATTAGCAGCAAACTGGACAATCAGTGGGCAATCACCTTGGTTGGTGGTAAGTTCACTGTCTCTGGCTTTTATAGATCTGACAAAATCAGCAACTATCATTGGTGTATAACACAGGTCACAACTGTGTTTTCTTACTAGTGTTCTAAAAGCCAACTTTGAATATCGAACCATTGGAGCACAGACTTTTACCAGCTGCCCAGAATGAAATGTTTCTATTGGATCTTTTTTTCTTTCTTGACATATTGTGGTTTGTATGCAGTCACTCTTCATGAATACAGACTTGTTTCAAATTTGTCTTTTCGCTGTTCAGTCTTCCTTCTTCATCAACTCTCCCTAATTCCCCGCACTATTGGGACCCAGCAACTTTTTCTTTTCAAGCTTTTCCTGCTAGATTTTTATCCCAGGATTGCGAATCAAGGCGTTGGACAAATCCGTAGTTATGCTACAACTCAGTCCCGCTCGCTGGGAAGTGCAAAGGAAGCTGCCGGGAAGCTCGGCCACGCCTCTGCAGCCTTGTTCTCAGGTCTAATACTTGATTTAGAGGGACGTACTGCGGCCGCGTCCTGGCGCCCGCCTAGTCCTCGGCCGGCCGGGAGGTGGCTCAGAGCTGCAGCGAGACGGCGGGGAGGGCTTTCTGCTCCGGAGCCCCCGCCGGTCCCAGGCAGCGGCCCAGTAGCTCCTCAGGCCCTCGTGGAGACGCGGGCTGGCGGGGCCCATTCTTGTATTTTTAAAAGAGAAAAAAACACTCTGGTTGACATATTTTCTAATTGTATGGCATTAAATATAATTGTTTTGTACGTGAGACTTTGTCAATTTAAATCAGAGCTTTGTGTATGTGATATGATAATTGCATGTATTAGCTTCCTCAGAAAGTGCTCATGGTAGAATTGATGGTGGTTGTAATGGGGTAGCCATCCTGAGAAATTACAGCTTCTTCACTCTCTGGTTACTGGTGACCTTGCTATACTCCAAATTATTTATGTCAGGCGTCCTCAAACTACGGCCCATGGGCCACATGCGGCCCGCCTAGGACATTTATCCCGCCTGCCGAGTGTTTTTGCCACCACTGCCTGTCCTGCTTAGCAGCCAACTCATCCCAGGGCCCACAGTCCGGCCCTCCAACGGTCTGAGGGACTGTCAACTGGCTCCCTGTTTAAAAAGTTTGAGGACCCCTGATTTATGTAATATTAGTTAGAAGATTGGTTGGTATTATTATAGTAATTGTGTGATTTGTCTCTTGGCTTTTGCTGTTTTATAACTGGCTTATAAATTCATACATATACAATATAGACTATAATTTACAGATGAATAGGAAAGAAAATTGAAATTAAAAGTTTATGACATACAAACACTGTCATAATAAGATTTAGAAAGAAAAGACTTAGGTATTTGGAAGCATTGTGATTTATGTGTCAAAGTAAACTTCCTAATGGAAATAATATGCTACTTTTTAATTTTTTCACTTTGGTGTTTATGAAGACATTTGTAACATTAAAATGAGAAAATATTTTTATTTGTTTCCTAGTGGATTTAGTAAACAGTGGGATAAATAGTTGCCATATTTTTAATATCTAATCAGTTTTGCTTAACAAAGAAATAACTATTTGATGAGGAAATGTTTTTTCTAACCTGGTATCTTCTGGAGGATATACAATAACTATTTTTATTTTAAGTTTTTAGGACCTTTAGATAAAGAATTTTATGTAGAAGATTTTTACTTATTGGAAAAGATGACATTTAGTAATTCATTGGAGAAAATTAAAGGCATTGTTGAAAATATGGACATCAACTCAAAGAAGTAAGTATTTAAAATCATAAGAGCAATTCATTTTGAGGTTTGTTATTTTGAATCTGATGTTTTCTTTTTAAAATTAGAAAATGTTTCAAATATGTAGACAAGATATAATATTGATAAAAGACATGTAGAAAATACAAAGAAATAATAAGAGATATTCATTTATGTTTTCTTTGTCACAGATCTCTTTGTCTCCCACCCACCCCCAATTCTTCTCCCTCCCAAAGAGGTAACCATTTTCTAAAGGTTACCTGAAGATTGTGTGTATGGTTTCCATATTTATGCTTATATTTTTGCTTCATATGTAAATATCCACTATCAGTGTTTATTGTGTAGAATGCTGTGACTTTTTTAGAGAAATGCTATCATCTTGTAGATCTCTTTTTGCAGTCTGCTTCTGTAGGAATTTTATCCATGTTCATGTATATAGAGCCTTTCTTATGGCCTTAATTATATAATGAAGTATGAAAGTTTCCCTTTCCAAAACACTCATTGTTTATCTTGTTTATTTAGCATGAGCGACCTTATTATGAAAGTTGATGCTCTTATTTGCTCTTTGCCTAAGCGTGCATCTCGCTATGATGTCACATTTCTTAAAGAGAATCACAGGTAAGAATGTAATAGTATCTTTCTATTTTTTCTTTGAATGCATGCTATAATTAATCATTGTTTCCATTTGTTTTAATAACATGATAAATTTTATTTATTATATCATAACTGTATATTAATGCATTTATGGGGTACAATGTGCCAATTTGATATACAATGTGGAATGTTTACATCTAACTGATTAACATAACCATAATCTTTGCTTACTTATTTGCTGTGGTAAGACATTTATACTTTATTCTTAATAGTTTTGAAATGTATCATTGCATTATGCAGATTAGGTAAGGTCTTCCCAAATATCTTCCCTCTTCCTACCCCTCCCTCCTCTTCCTTTCTGGACTATAGTTATGTTTTACCATTCCTATGAATGTGTAGGTGATCATATACTGATTTCATAGTAGTATTGAGTACATTGGATACTTATTTTCCCATTCTTGAGATACTTTACTAAGAAGAATATGTTCAAACTCCATCCAGGTAAACATAAAGATGTGATGTCTCCATCTTTTTATGGCTGCATAGTAGTCCATGATATATGTATACCATGATTTGTTAATCCATTCGTGAGTTGATGGGCATTTGGGCTGCTTCCATGATATGGCAATTATGAATTGGGCTGCAATAAACATTCTGGTAAAATGATTTTTGATCATCTGGGTATATACCTAATAGAAGAGTTGCAGGATCAAACAGCAGGTCTACTTTTAGTTCCTTGAGTATTCTCCAAACTTCTTTCCAAAAAGGCTATATTAGCTTTCATTCCCACCAGCAGTGTAGAAGTGTTCCCTTCTCTCTGCATCCACACCAGCATCTGTATTGGGATTTTGTGACATGGGCTAATCTTACTGGACTTAGATGATACCTCAAAGTGGTTTTGATTTCCATTTCTCTGATGATTAAAGATGATGTGCATTTTTTTCGTATGTTTGTAGGCCATGCTCCTGTCTTCTTCATAGAAGTTTCTGTTCAAGTCTCTTGCCCACAAAGAAATGGGTTATTTGTTCATTTCTTATTGATTAGTTTGAGTTCTCTATGGATTCTAGTTATCAGACCTTTGTCAAAAGCATAACCTGCAAATGTCTTTTTCCATTCTAAAGGCTGTCTGTTTGCTTTACTTACTGTGCTCTTGGCTGTACAGAAGCTTTTTGGTTTGATCATATCCTAATAATATATTTTTGGTGTTGCTTCGATTGCCAGGGGGGTCGTCCTCATACAAAACTCTCCCAGGCCAATTTCTTCAAGCATTTTCCCTGCATGCTCTTCTAATATTTTTATAGTTTCATGTCTTAAGTTTAAATCTTTTATCCAGCAAGAATCAATCTTTGTTAATGGTGAGAGATGAAGGTTCCAGTTTCATTCTTCTACAGGTCACCAGCGAATTCATCTAGCACCATTTGTTAAGTAGGGTATCTTTCCCCCAATGAATGTTTGTTTGTTTATTTGTTTGAGACAGTCTTACTGTGTCACCCTTGGTAGAGTTCCATGGCATCACAGCTCACAGCAATCTCAAACTCCTGTCCTTAAGCAGTTCTCTTGCCTCAGCCTCCCAAGTAGCAGGGACTACAGGCACTCACCACAGCACCTGGCTGTTTTTTTGTTGTAGTTGTCATTGTTGTTTAGCAAACCCGGGCCAGGTTCGAACCTGCCAGCCCTGCTGTATGTGGCCGGCACCCTAACTGAGCTAATGGGCCAGTGAATGTTTTTGATAAGCTTATGAAAGATCAAATGACAATAAGTGGCTGGGTTCATCTCTTGGTTCTCTATTCTGTTCCATACATCTACCTCTCTGTTTTTGTGCCAGTACCAGGCAATGTTTTGATCACTATAGATTTGTAGTATAGCCTGACGTCTGGTAACATGATACCTCCTGATTTGTTTTTATTTCTGAGTAATGTATTGGCTGTTTGAGGGTTTTTTTTTATTCTATATAAAATGACACACTATTTTTTCAAGCCCTTTAATGCATGACAATGGTGCTTTAATAGGGATTGCATTAAATCTGTAGATTACTTTGGGTAGTATAGACATTTAATAATGTTGATTATTCCCAAACATAAACATGGTTGTTTTTCCATTTGTTAACATCTTTAGCTATTTCTTTTCTCAGAATTTTGTAATTCCCTTTATAGAGATCTTTTACATCCTTTGTTAGATGAATTCCCAGATATTTCATCTTCTTTGGCACTACTGTAAAAGGAATAGAGTCCTTGATTATATTTTCGGCTTGACTATTGTTCGCATATATAAAAGCTACTGATTTGTAAGTATTGATATTGTATCCTGAGATGCTGCTGTATTCCTTGATCACTTCTAAGAGTTTTGTAATTGAGTCCCTGGGATTTTCCAGGTATAGGAGCATATCATCCATGAAGAGTGAGAGTTTAATCTCCTCTGACCCCATTTGAATACCTTTGATCCCCTCCTCTTGCCTGATTGCAATGGCTAGAACTTCCATTACTATGATGAATAGCAGTGGAGACAGTGGCCATTGCCTAGTTGGCCAATGGTCTTGCCTAGTTCCAGATCTGGGTGGAAATATTGTCAATTTCACTCCATTCACTATGATATTGGCTGTGGGTTTGCTGTATATGGTCTCTATCAGTTTCAGAAATGACCCTTCTAAGCCTGTTTTCTTGAGTGTTCTGATCATGAAAGGGTGCTGGATACTATAAAAGGCTTTTTCTGCATCAATTGAGAGAACCATGTGTCTCATCTTACCTGAAAAGATAAATATAGGCTCAAGGTGAAGGGATGGACATCTATAATTCAGGCAAATGGAAAGCAGAAAAAAGCAGAGGTGGCTGGGCATGTTGGCTCCCGCCTGTAATCCCAGCACTCTTGAAGGCCAAGGAGGGTAGATTGCTTGAGCTCTCAAGTTTGAGACGAGCCTGAGCAAAACAGAGACCCTATCTCTACTAAAAATAGAAAATCTGAGGCAAGAGAATCACTTGAGCCCTAGTTGTAGGTTGCTGTGAGTGGTGACATCACAGCACTGTACTCAGGGCACAACTTGAGACTCTATCTCAAAAAAAAAAAAGGCAGGGGTTACAATTTTGTTTGCAGATACAGTAGGCTTTGAGCCAACAAAAGTAAGGAAAGACGAGAATGGTCACTTCATTTTTGTCAAAGGAAACACTCAACATGAAGAGATTTCAATTATTAACATTTATGTTATACCAGAATGCTCCTCAATTTGTAAAGGAAACCGTAACATACATGAACAATTTGATATATTCCTGCATTATAATAGTTGGAGATTTTAACATCCCTTTGGCAGTTTGGGATAGATCCTCCAAGAAAAAACTAAACAAAGAAATAATAGACATAAACTTGACCCTACAACAAATGGATCTAACAGACATCTATAGAACATTTCATCTGAATAAAACTAAATACACATTTTCTCATTAGCCCATGGATTATCCTCCAAAATTGGTCATATCTTAGGACACAAGTCTAACCTCAGCAAATTTAAAAGAATAGAAATTATTCCTTGTATCTTCTCAGACCATCATGGAATAAAAGTTCAACTCAACAGCACCAAGAATTTTCATACTAAAATAAAATCATGAAAACTAAATAACTTTATGCTGAATGATAGCTGAGACAAAGATGAGATTAAGAAGGAAATCAGCAAATTTTTGGAACAAAATGATAATGAAGGCACAAATTATCAAAACCTGTTGGGTACTGCAAAGGCAGTCCTAACAGGGAAATTTATAGTCTTGGAAGCCTTCATCAAGAAAACAGAAAGAGAGGAAGCCAACAACCTAATGGATTATGTCAAGCAACTGGAAAAGGATGAATATTCCAACCTCAAACCCAGCAGAAGAAAAGAAATAACTAAAATTAGGGCAGAATTAAATGAATTTGAAAACAAAAGAAACATTCAGAAAATCAAAACAAAAAGTTGGTCTTTTGAAAAAATCAATAAAATTGATAAACCTTTGGCTAATCTAACCAGAAACAGAAAAGTAACAACAGGAGAAATAACAACAGATACCTCAGAAATACAAAAAAAATCCTCAATGATTACTACAAAAAAACTCTATTCTCAGAAATAAAAAAATCTGATGGAAATGGAACAATATCTGGAAGCACACCACCTTTCTAGACTCAGCCAGAAGAATAGAAAGAATTAGAAATGCTGAATAGACCTATGTTAATCACTGAAATAGCATCAAGAATATGAACTCTTCCAAAAGAAAAGTCTGAGACCAGATGGCTCCACATCAGAATTCTACCCAACCTTCAAAGAGTAACAGGTACCTATATTATATAACCTTTCCAAAATATAGAAAAAGAAAGAATACTCCCCAACACATTCTGTGAAGCAAATATCACCCTGATCCCAAAAGCAGGAAAAGACCCAACAAAGAAAGAAAACTATAGACCAATATCATTAATGAATATTGATGCAAAAATATTCAATAAGATCCTAGCAAACAGAATTCAATAATACATCAAAAAAATTATGCTTCATGATCAAGTTGGTTTTATCCCAGGGTTACAAGGTTGACTCAACATACATCAATCCATAAATGTAATACATTACATAAATAAAATAAAAAACAATATGGTAAATTTTAAAGTAGAATGAAAAGTTCTTTATTAGAAAATAAATGTATTTGGCAGTGTTAGGAAAATAAGTTACAGGTATATGTACTAGTAAATACAGGATGATTTGTATGTAGGATGTGATATTTTAAGTAACTTGTACCTGTTATGATTTGTCTAATTGTTAATGTCTTTTTGTCATGCTTAAGGTCATTCGTAACTTTTGCTGAATGTCAAGGATAATCATTACAAATACTGTCTTTATATTTTCATTGTATAAAAGGCTCAGTTACTAGAAAGTTCCAATTAGTTCAGTGTAGGTTTACCTGTATACCAGGTGGTCTGCATGTATCTTATGAAATTTCAAATTGATATTATTTTACAACAGCATGTTTCAAATCATGTTCTATGGAACACCGTTCTGGGATGTTAACAAATACAATATGAGGGGTAAACTGTTTTTCTGACTGAGTAAATTTCAGGTGCACCAGGTCATTCCTTTTAGAGATGATTAATGTGTATCATTATATTATTGTTCTGAGAACTTATGCCATTAAAAGAAAGCAAAGAAAAGTAAACTTCACGTTTAGTTGATCCAACAATCAGATAACTTATGTATCCATGGAACACTTTTTTTGGTCAAAAATTTATTATTATCTCACAAAAAGTAGGTTTTGGAAGTTAGACATCAGAGAAATACTGTTTTAGAATAATAAACTTAAAAAATAAGTTAACTGATCACTCCATACTGAACCTCAGAATCAAAGCATTCTGTGATAGACATACTCTTATCTGACAATGTGAATGTTACTTTTTTGCATTATCATTATTATTATTATTGCTCAATATTCATTGCAGCAATTGTCTCATTTCTTTTCTGAATGTATTTATCTGCATTCGTTCTTTAAGAGGCTTTCTAGTCCTTATCTTAAACATTGTTATTGTTATTCAATTTTAAGCCTTTTTAATTTTGTGAAGGCAAAAAGTGGAAACCAAATAAGAGAAAATTTTAAAAAATAATTAACTAGTTTATAATTTCTCTGTAGCACACAGCTCCTCTAAGATATTTTAAATAAAATCAATCAAGCTCCAGCTACATACTTAAAATTATCTGTGCCCTCAGAAGGGACCACTTAGAATTAAAATTATCCATTAGACACTGTAAATATAGACTTGTTTTATTATGTGATCTTATTCTCATTTCCATTCTTAAAAAACTAAACTGAGATAAATTGTCTTACTACAAACTTAAAATGCTGACATTTTCTTATAGGATTTTGTTTCTATGGTAGAAGCAATCTTAAGTCGCTTGTGCTTACTATTTGCAGGTAGCAATGCCTTAGCTGTAGGACAGTCTTTTCATTATTTTCACACATATATAGTATTATCATCCTCAGAGAAAAATAACTTTCTAGAGAGAAATTTTCAAACACTGTTGGGAATGAACTTTTCATTTATTTTTGTCAGATAACTAAGATTCAGTACTTTTAAACATTTAATGAAATTCTTTTTACAATTTTTTAAATATTTTAAATACCCCATGATAAGATAATTACCACAAATTATTCAAAACTATCATGGTAAACATTAGTTATGGTACTATTCTATTAAGTTATATTTAGGATTTTTATGTTTGGCACTATTTACTACCATATTAAATGTCCAAAGCATTTGCTCTTTTATAGTTTATTGTTGTAGTGTCCACTTCTTTCTCTAGCCTTCCCGTTATGTGTCCTGCTGGCTCTTCACCTGCTGCCTTACTTTATACAGAGTGTATGATGTGACTTTGTGACAGTAGTTAACAAGTGTCCAAATATTTTTATTTACTTCTGGGACATTATAAATATTTATAAGTATGTATGAAGTGTGTGGATATTTGTGTGTCTAGTGCCTGCCCTCTTTTAACATGAAATGTCAGTGAACTGCCTTTTCTGGATTCTCTTATATAATTTAAGCATTCTTTTGTTTTCTATATGTTTACATATTATTACTGTAATATATTTATCTACATTGGCTTAGGTTGTGCAGCATAACATGAGCTTTCCTGTCAAAAAACCTGGCATTTCAGTCCCATTTTACCACATAAATAGTCTAACATCTCTTAACCTCAATTTCTTAACCTGAAATATAGAAGATGTTCCCTATTGTTTAAGGCAGCAGTTCTCAACCTGTGGGTCACAACCCCTTTGTAACAATAAAAATACATCCTACATATCAGATATTTACATTATGATTCATAACAGTAGCAAAATTACGGTTATGAAGTAGCAACGAAAATAATTTTATGGTTGGGGGTCACCACAACATGAGGAACTGTATTAAAGGGTCGTGGCCTTAGGATTCATTATGAAGGTTGAGAACCACTGGTTTAGGGGTTTATGAACTCCAAGGTTCATAAAGTTCAAGGTTCAAGGCCTACTACCTTGTATAAGATAGATATTTAATACATGATGGCCATTTGTTTTTTTGGGGCTTTTTTGCTTTTGTTTTTGTTTTTTTCAGTTTTTGGCCAGGGCTGGGTTTGAACCTGCCACCTGCAACATATGGGGTCAGCTCCCTACTCCATTGAGCCACAGGTGCCGCCCATGTTATTTTTATTTATTAAGTAAATAGTGAAGTACCTATCACAATTTGGAAATAAAAGAAATAAGATTGAACCTGAAACATAAACTACAAAAATCAACACACATGAATCAAGAGAGAGATGCAAACACCTATCTGACATGGAGCATGCAAGCCACTAAGACTTGATAACCTGATGGGAGATATTAATTTATTAAAGAACTACAGACTTTGTTGGATTGTGCTCTCTATGAAAAGTAGAAGAGTATTAGCAATGCTAGACTCTATAATCAGGGTTCACTCAAAGCAGTCGCACCACTATTTATGTGTGTGCATGTAAGTATGTTCATACACACATGTACAAATATATGTGTATTTGTATGTATATGAGGAGCACAGATAAGACTTTGTTTGTAAAGGGTTTATTTATAGGAGTTGACCTTACACAGTTACAGGAGCTGGTTAAGCAGTCTCTGTAAGGCTACTGACTTCTGATCAGTAGCTTAAACTTCTGGAGCTTAAAGTTCACAGAGCAAGCAATTAAGAAGATGGCTATAAAGAGAAAGAATCAAGAGCAAGTGAAATCCACGGGGTTGGATGGACACCTTTGTCAGCCCTTGTTGCCTCTGTTCTTGGCTAAATAGTGGGCATCCTGCAGAAGATGGGAGCCCTCTGTTACAACACAAAACACACACGTGTGACTAAAGTCAGAGGAATAGAGGGAGGGTCCATGGAAAGATTCTCTGAACTCACTCACAAACATCACAAACATCACATTTTTATCTACCAAAGAAATTGCTTCTGATTCTTTTCTATCAAAGAAAATTACAAGTCTAGGTAAGTTTTACATATAAGTTTCTATATAACATCACACATTGTTACTTAATTTTAGAAAATGGCGGTAAACCTTTGAATATTATTCTAATAATTGATATTATTGATATGTCACAAAGAAGAGCAAATGTTTCAAGTCCCTTTTCCTTTGAATTTATGCATTATCAATATTATTTCTGTAGTTATATCTGTACATTGTATCATGAGCATTTATATGCTTTTATAATTATAAAAATATGTACTTGGGCAGTGCCTGTGGCTCAAAGGAGTAGGGCATTGGCCCTATAAGCCAGAGGTGGTAGGTTCAAAACCAGCCCCAGCCAAAAATATATATATATATAGTGTACTCATTTACAGATTTTTAGTGAGATACCTTAATTTTTTTAGACAGAGTCTCACTATGTCACCCTCGGTAGCGTCCCATGGCATTACTGCTCACAGCAACCTCAAACTCTTGGGCTTAACTGATTCTCTTGCATCAACCTCCCAAGTAGCTGAGACTACAGGCACCTGCCACATTGCCCAACTATTTTTTGGTTGCCTTCTTTAGCAGGCCCAGGCCAGGCTTGAACCCACCAGTCTCTGTGAATGTGGCTGGCGCCCTACTCACTGAGCTACAAGCGCTAAGCCAGAGATACATATTTTTATAAACAGCATTATGTCTTTGCACTCTGCTTCTGTGTCATATGGTCATTTTTTAATACCAAAGAAATTTGTTGAAACAGTTCTTATAAAGCTACTATTGCTGTATTAATACATTTAATTGTTCTAATTCCTCCTCCTTGTCTTATAAGATATTTATTTAACAAGGTAAATTTATACTGTTTGCAAAAGGAGAAAGAAAAGGGTAGAGGTAAGTTGAAATCATGAATAAAGTGAATAATGATAAAGCACAATTACATTTTTTTCTTAGCTCTAAAGGATCTCTATTAAATCTCTGTATTAGCCTACTCCTAGGCTGTGTGAATATGATATGCTTCTAACGTCTTTTCCACAAGCAAAAATGGCAGTCCTAACCAGTCTCCCCATCATCCCAGGAGCTTACAATGGCAAATGCAGGTTTGGTAAGAGTGTATGATTTGTACTAAGCATCTTGAAGAAGGCCTTGCAGACTGCTAACAATGACCGGTCTGCCTGCCATGAGCATACTATGAATTTTGCTAGTCCTCATTTTTCCAGTTTATGCACCCAAAGTTCATGAGAGGAGAATGAACTAGATGTTGAGGTAAATATAACTGTTCTTAGGAGAAGAAAGACCAATTTATCCCAGGAGCCTTCAGAAAGAGGATGCTATATGATGAACAGTGTATTTAACAACATCCTTAAAATATACATAGATGACTTGTTTTATAGATTGATAACACCATAACAGAATTTATTTCACAGCTCCCTGTTGCTGTGACGTGGTTGAAGTGTGTTTAATGTATCTGAAAGATACACTACATATACCTCAAGCAGTTCTTCAGTATTTTTTTCTGAGTTAAGCTGTAATTATTGACTGTCAGTATGCTTGGCATTCTTCTTCCTGGCTAATGACATGAAGTGTAATCAACAGTTTCTTCATGACTGAAGACAAAATCCATCACTTTCAATAGATGATGGAGGTAGAGTTAGCAACTGTTGTTTATATTGCATGGGGAAAAGGACGTTCTGTTCCATCCTTAAGTCATTGAGTGTAATACTAGTTGGTTCTAGATTCTGCCCAGAAAACTGGCCTAAATCTTCTTCACCAATACACATTGGGACTATGAAATTCTGATTTATACAGCCTCACAGAATTAGCAATAGTCTGGGAGAAAAATCTTAAAGCAGCGGTAAACAAATACATATTAAAGGCATAATAACATAACATAAAACACATTAAATCACCCATTTTCAGCGGTGCTATAAGTATGAGAGTAAACTATAAAATTTTCACCAAGATAACTAAAGAAAGGAACTTTTTAACCCTTATTTCTAGCAATAATCATCTAGCAAGTCTGTGGCCTGACTCTGCCAATCTTATTTTAACACAAATCATGTCAACTGCATATAAAATAAAATTTCTTTCAGCTTTCTATTCAGAGGACCCTTATTTGACGTGAATGTTTATATTAGCTTTTATTTAATTTCTGAGCATTTAATCCTCTCACTGCAGAAAGCCTTTCTGTACCAAAGAAAACTAATATTCCTGTAACTTTATGTATGTACCACTTGATTGAGTGATCTTTTTTCCATTGTAATATGTATGATATGTAATTCATTCATCATACATCTCAGAATAAATATTTCATGTATGATTATAATGTTAAAAGAGTAATTCACTTGGAATATTCTATGCTTTTAATCAAATACATACTGTTAACTTTTAAGTATATTAAATGTAGGATTGATTATCCACCACTGGCCTTTTCTGTAGTTTTAATCATTTTCCCACTTCCCTTTAAATATTAGTCCATCTTCTAATTTGGAATTTAGATCAGTGGAAGACAATAGAAAGGGCAGGGGGAAAGAGGTATGGAGAGGAAGACTGGGACCAAAAAAAAGCTTGATAAATTTGAGTTTTATTCCTAAGCTTCTCTGTTATGTTAATTTTCTGAAATACTGAATTTAGTAAAAGGATGAATAATTTTAACATTCTGAAATCTGAGGGAACATAATTAAAACAAAAAAGCATCTTGGTTTTATTTTCTTACACTGTATGATCTGTGAGAATTTTTGAAGGCCTAAACATATCAGAATTTTTATAATACTATAATACTTTCATTCTTTGAAAGTTTTTTAAAATCATTTGTTCATAAAATTTTTTAATTAAAAAAATGAAAAATAAAATCTTTTTAATTTTCTCTAATTCTTTCCAGTTTTGTAATTTGTTGGACAAAAACATTAGACTTTCAAACTTGCATTGTATTGTGTGAAATAACCAGAATTTCTTTAGATCTAGTAAGAAAGAAAGCAATTTATGAGAATATATATAGCTAGAATCATTATTTATTAGGTATTTGTATCAACCCATTATCTTTCATTGTATTTTCTATTTTGGCAGCATTATAAAGATAAACCCTCAAGAGAATGATATGGTCTTTGATGTCATTGCTATTGTTGATCCATTGACAAGAGAAGCACAGAAGATGGCCCAGTTATTGGTTGTAAGATAATATAGACTAAATATTTTTATTCTGAAATTTATAACCTTTTCAAGTCTTTTTTTGAGTATAGTCAAATATTTATTTTTTTGATTCTTTCATCATTTCAATAGATTATCATATTTCAATGCAGAAGTGAAATGATAGAGCTATGCACAAAATGTCATGACAGTGCCAGGGCTAGGAGTTGCTGGGGACTGAATTATACCCCACACAAAATTCATATTTCAACATATGAAATATGCTTCAGGGAATTTTAAGCCCTAACCCTGAATGTGACTATATCTGAAGACAAAGCCTTTAAGAGATAATAAAGGCTAAATGAAGTCTTGAGGAGTGATAGGACTGGTGGCTTTAGAAGCAAGTGAGAAGAGAGACTGGACAAAGAGGTCATAAGAGTGACCAGAAAGAGAGGTCTTACCAGAAACTGAGTCAGTTAGCACCTTTACCTTAGAATTGGCATCCTCCAAAACTGTAAGAAAATGAATTTCTGTTGTTTTAGCTGCTCGGTCTGTGGAATTCTGTTACGGCAGCCTGAGCAGACTAGAATGGGTATGTGAGGGCTACCTGATGGAGAAGCTGAAGCTTAAGGTTACTTATAATAAGTAATATTAACCAAATAGGCAAAGCTGAGGGAAAGGAAGAGGTTGTATTCAGTGCGTTTGGCCACTGTAAAGGCCCAATTTACAGTACCTTCAAAACTGAAGTTTCTTTCTCTTCTCTAACAGTCCAAGTGTAAGCTGCCTTGAGTTGCTAAAGCAGCTGCACAGTATGAAGGACTCAGGTACCATCTGTTCAGCCATTGAGCCATCATGAAGTACCTACTATCTAGTGGCCTGTGATCACTAACTGGTCAAACTCCTAACATCTCTGTATTTCTGCCAGCAGGAAAGAGAGAAAAAGAGTGTAACCCCCAAATTGGACAGATTCTGTCCTGTATCACTTCTCACTGACCAGAATGTAGCCATCATCTGGCTACACTTAATGAGAAGGAAGGCTGGAAACTATGGCCACAAGCCCTGCATAAACCTGAAAATTCCTTTACTAAGATAGTGAGGGGGCTCGGCGCCTATAGCTCAACCGGCTAAGGCGCCAGCCACGTACACCTAAGGTGGCAGGTTCGAATCCTCAGCCCGGACCCGCCAAACAACAATGATGGCTGCAATCAAAAAATAGCCGGGCGTTGTGGCGGGCACCTGTGGTCCCAGCTACTTGGGAGGCGGAGGCAGGAGACTCGCTTGAGCCCAGGAGTTGGAGGTTGCTGTGAGCTGTAATGCCACGGCACTCTACCCAGGGGGACAGCTTGAGGCTCTGTCTCAAAAAAAAAAAAAAAAAAAAAAAGTGAGGGAAAACAAATGTTAGGAGACAGCAGTTAGTCTCCAAAAGGACATTGTATGGCTTACCATTTTACTGAGAATTTCAAAGGTTCAAATTATAATGTAGCTTTCAGTAGGTAAATTTGAATAAGCTAGTTGCATTAGAAGGCTATGTGTTTTTCTAGGGATATTCAAAATTTTGGAAACTTCTTCTTCGTTGGCATTAGACTTCACTTTTAGAAACAGGCAAAAGTAATTGGATATAAAGACTAGTGAATAATGTAAATGATCAAACTGTGACATGGGTATATATTTTAGTAAAACTGGAATTTTTCTCA
Organism: Otolemur garnettii; assembly: GCF_000181295.1. Lineage (NCBI taxonomy): Eukaryota > Metazoa > Chordata > Mammalia > Primates > Galagidae > Otolemur > Otolemur garnettii. The sequence goes on along the minus strand of NW_003852429.1, from coordinate 5,585,781 downwards.
GAACTTAGTTTGCACTGCCAAATCATATTAGAAAAAGGGAATTATAAGTATCTGTTATAAATGTATTTCTCAATGGAGACAAATAATTTTAGAAAGATTGTCTTTCTAGCTGTTCAGTGCATGAAATGATTAGGGCAAACTTAATCCCATAACTGATTTATCCATTCTTATGGCATTTGTTATATCTTCAAATTTGTACTTTGTGAGATTAACTATTCAGATTATTGATTAGAAAACAGTAACCAGTAATTGTAGTAAGGAGTGTAGCTAGTATAATAATAAATTCTCTATTCTTATGGAAAGTCATTAATCAGAAAAAAAATTACAAAGTTTTTATTAAAGGTAGAATTTAGGAATAGGAAATTTGGAATTATACAGAGATAAAAAATGTAGAATTGCATCCCTGTTTATATCATTGGTAGTAGGAGCATATTTAATTTCTGAGCAACTTTCTTACTTTATAAAAAGTTTAAGTGATTTATTGGAAAAAATAGATAATGTTTCATCTTATACTTGAAAAAATAGTGATTCAGTGCCCTCCATAGTAGCAAATATGACAAGTGATAGAATGGGAATTAAGACTTGAATCTCTTAAATCCTTAGTCTGTGTGTTCTTATTCTTCATCATTCCTGTATTCTTTCTGGTACATCTATTTGTTTTATATCCTTTGATGTCTAATAGATTTCAAATTTTCACTCACTTGTTGCCTGTGGGGAATACCAAAATTAATAACTCTTCCTATACTCCAGGGAAATAAAAAGGAAATAAAATAGAGTATTTTATCTATAGCCAAGAATTTCCTATAGCTCTTAAAATATAAGGTGAAGTTCCAAAAGAATCAGTGTACTCTTGCCAGTGTTGTTGTGAGGTTGCCACTTTGTATTTACAGATCAAAGTTGTAGTGATTATTTTATTTGTTCTTCAATACTGAGGAAATTTAGGTACCATGAAAGTCATGTCAGTCAAAAGGCAGGCAGAATAACCCTTGGACATTGAAATCAACTGTTCGGGTTCAGATATTACCTCTGCCTTTGTTACCATTTTTTACCAATTATTTAATCTTTCTGTGTTAAGTTCAACTGTAAAACTACATCAGAGGGGTGTTGTGAGAATCAAATGAGATAATGTATATAAAGTGTTAATGGAGTGCCTGATGCATAGTAAATGTACAGTAAATGTTACTATTATTATTGAATGTCAAATATGAGAATTTTTTTCTCCTAGGTACTTGGCAAGATAATTAACATGAAGATAAAGTTGTTCATGAACTGTAAGGGTAAACTTTCAGAAGCCCCTTTAAAGAGGTAAGTCTGAGTGAGCATAATTTCATTTTGAAAGATTTGCAAATGCTAAGAAGAAAATAGTGGCAATTATTATTAGACCTTTTTTCCTTCACTAGATGCTTCCCTAAAATAGATCAGAAGGTCAGTTTAGTACTCTAAATTGGTATGAATTTGATATAAAATTAAAATAATCTAATTTGGTAAATTGATTCCATGTAATTGCAGAATGAATATGATTTACATTTATTCATGTGTTTGGAAATATGATTTAGGAATACCTATGTAGGAATATATCAATTAGAGAAAAGGTTGAATTAAATCACTTTTAGTTTAGCTACATTTTTAGTACTTCTTAAGTGCTGGATTATCAAACTAATCTTTATTACACCATCTCACTTTTTTAGATATTAGGATGTAATTAGTTTAGGATAATCTGTCAGTGATTAGAAAATGTTTATTGTTATATACAGATACTGCTCTTTAATACTGTTCTGTTGAAATAGTACTGTTTCTAAAGAGGAGACAAAAATATAACTTCCCTTTTCTTTCTAGATTGGAATCGTTGTGAGCCACTCTTACTGATAGGTTACTAAAAGGACTATTCAGTATCCTTTATGCATTACTAGGCAGAGAAAAGGACAGGCACCATTGTACTGGTATAGTTTTTTAAGGCTTGGTAATGTACTTTTCCCTGTGTAATTTCATTACATAACTCTAAATAAACAAGCAAAAAAATATGTGCATACACATGAGAGAAAAGTAGCATTCAGTTAATCCCTTGCTTTTCAAATTATATTTGTCATAGTAGAATACTGTAGATTATTAAACAGACTTTTTTTTTTTTAAAGACAGAGTCTCTTTAAGACTTTGTCACCCTTGGTAGAGTCCTGTGGTGTCAGAGCTCACAGCAACCTCAAACACTTGGGCTTAAGTGATTCTCTTGCCTCAGCCTCCCAAGTAGTTGGGACTGCAGGCTCCCACCACAAGGCCTGGCTATTTTTAGAGACGAAGGTCTTGCTCTTGCTCAGGCTGATCTTGAACTACTGAGCTCAGGCAATCCACCTGCCTTGGCCTCCCAGAACGCTAGGATTACAAGTGTGAGCCACCATGCCTGGCCTATTGAAACATGGTAAATATTTTTAATATTTGGAAAACAATAAAATGGAAAATATAGAAAACTTAAATGAAAACTTACAGTTTATTCATTGCCCTCTCCCCACCCTGAGACACTTGTTCTTATATCTCATTCTGTTTTCATGCTTCTCATTTATGTTTTGTATTTCCAGTTTTATTACATGCCTTCCTAAACCTGAACAAAAGCTTCAATTTTTTTTTGGCTACTAATTGAAAGGTCGGTTACTTCCATGAGTACAGAATTTTTATTCACAGGAATGGGGATCCCTTCCACGGTATCTCTGTAAAGCTGTATATATGAAAGAGTAGTTGTATTGAATATATAAGCAAGCATAGTCTTCCAGGAGAGAAAGATTTAACTTCTCTAGCTGAAATAATAATATACTAAGTTAAGGTGTTTTTTGTTTTTGTTTGTTTTGAGAGAGTCTCACTATGTCCCCCTGGTAGAGTGCTGTGATGTCACAGCTTACAGCAACCACAAACTCTTGGGCTTAAGCGATTCTCTTGCTTCAGCCTTCCAAGTAGCTAGGACTACAGACACCCGCCACAATGCCCAGCCATTTCTTTTTGTTGCAGTTGTCATTGTTGTTTAGCTGGCTGGGGCCGGGTTCAAACCCACCAGCCTGGGTGTATGTGGGCAGCACCCTACCCACTGAACTACAGGTGCTGCCCCAGTTAAGGTATTTTTTTAAAATAGTAGTTCAGGGTGGCACCTGTGGCTCAAGGAGTAGGGTGCCGGCCCCACATACTGGGGGTGGTAGGCTCAAGCCTGGCTCTGGCCAAAACTGCAAAAAAAAAAAAAATAATAATAATAATAATAATAATAATAAACAACTAGTAGTTCAGTATCAAGCAAGGTAGCTTACTCTTTCTTTTCAGCAGTAGGAAAGATTCAACTTTCTGCTCTTACCTCCTATCCCTCCCTAACCTTCCTTGTAGAGGAGGAGAAAAGTATCCCTTTTGTAGATGAATAGTCCCTCCCTGTTTCAATCCCATGCTTTCCCATTTGTTCTGAATCCTTTTTTTAATTATATACGCTCTCTGTTCCATATTTTTAATCTCTCTGCTAGCCTTTTTATTTCACTCTTTAAAGTTACTCGGTTGAAAAAAAATTGTTCACTTAAAACTTGTTCTCCTCCAGAATTGTGACTTTTCTTCTTCACTCCTTCTCATCTAAGTTTCATCAAAGAGTGGTCATACTGTCTTTTATTCACTGTACCTTCCACTACAGGTTGGCTTTAACTTCTTCTTTGCCACTGAAATTGTTTTTTACGAACATTTCTGCTTCATTTGACCTTACCAAGAACTTGTTTTATGTATTTACTTCCTGACTCTGTTCTCTCCTGTGTCTCTCCTTACCTCTCTTCTTCCTCCTCCTCCTCTCCCTTCTTCTTCTATTTTTCTTTTTATTTGTTGCTTACTCTGCATATCTGCATGATATGCCTCCCAATGATCACCATTGCCTGGGATTCACATTCTATAAATTGTTTTGGAGTAAGGCTAATGATGTGCTTCTCATGAAAAAATATGGAAAAAGTAATGGAATGTCTCTTCTGCCATTAGTTCATAAAAGACTGTAACTTTTGTCTTGCTGACATTCTTTCTCTATGTCACTCTCCTTGTGTGCTTCTCTGGTGAAGTGACATCTCTGGCTGGAGATGTCTTGTGGCAAGCGAGCTGTCTCTAGCCAACCACTAGCAAGGAACTGCAGCCTTATTCAGACAGCCCATGAGGAGCTAGATGAGCCTAGAAGTAGATCCTGCTGCCTTTCTCCCAGTGAGCCTTGAGAGGATTATGGCACAGCTGCTACCTCAGTTGCAGTCTCAAAATAGTAGATGTAGCTATTCTCAGTAACAGTTCTTACTTCTACGATACTTGAGGGTTACGCTTACTTCATATGATACTAAGGTTAAAATACAGTAAAACTGAAAATATGTCTAAAAGCTCTATTAAGGAACTGTTTTCAACTGAATCCTATTGGTTTCTATGAACTTTTAAAATTGGTACTAGAATTTTACCTTGAAATTACTTTCTGGCTATCACTTCTCTTCATATTATTAGTAGTGGTAAGATTTAATAAAATAGCTAACAAATATACCATGGTCAAATTTGAAGAAGGATCAGTGAGTGACTATAGATCATAAACTACTAGAACCTATATAAGTCAGGTATATCTTAAAGAGATTCTTGTCATGTTCATTAAGAAATAATTAGCAAAGGTATATGATACACATAGTCTTTTAATGGTGTCAATAAAATAATTGTCTACTATATATAACATTAACTCTTCTGTATAGTGTGTTTTCAGTCTTTTTGATTTAAGACTTTCTGGTTATGTTTTTAAGCAATTTTCAATTTCAAAATGTTTTTAGAAGAAAATAAATCTTTATTTTTGTCACAATATGTATTTTACATTTTATCAACAGCTTTTACCGATTTGTTCTGGAACCAGAACTGATATCAGGGGCTAATGACATTCCTTCTCTTGGACCAGTGGCAAAATTCCTGGATATCCCTGAATCACCCCTTCTAACCCTCAACATGATTACTCCAGAAGGTTGGCTAGTTGAAACAGTACACAGCAACTGTGACCTTGATAATATTCACTTAAAGGATGTAAGTATTGTGTAAGGTCATATAAAAAGAGGAACAGGATAGATTCTTATCAGCTATTTTAATTGTAGCAAGGATGTTGGGGCCACATGCATCCTTCAGGATCCTTAAGTGTAGCTTTTTGACTGAATCCAAATTTTAGACAACAAATCCTTTTTAATAAAGGGATTTATTAAGTATTTATTTATTTATTTATTCTCTCTCTTTCCTGGAGTTTATTTGAGAAAAACAAAACAAAACAAAACCCCAGCACTCCAGATTTAGAGATCATTCCCTGTCACCTCAGGCTGAAGCCAGTCACCCTGGTGCAGCTGCTAATGGTCATTATGGTCTGTGACCACATGGGTCCATCTGCAAGCAGGTGGTTTAGGTTCGTCCTTCCTGGAGTCACCAACCTTTCCTCTGCACACATCTCAGCTAAAGAGATTGGGAATATCTTTCCCTTCTGTGCTCTATGGCCTGGAGAATGTTTCTATGTGGATTTGTTAATGTAACGTCCTCCCTCCATCCTGCCCTCCTGTACTGGACTGGGTGAAATTTCAACAGCAAATGCCATGAGCTTAGACCATATGCACCTTTCCTGGGACTCTTGTTCCTAAACTTCTGCTGTGTTGACCTTAAACCCAGCCGTGCTGACACTGGCTGTCTCTGCTAGCGTTCTCAATGGCCAGTTCTGCAGTGAGTTACCTATTTCTAATAATCAGTTACCTGTTTCTAGAAATGTGTATAAAGAGAAGATATTGAGAACTTTCTACAAGGAACTTTCTGGGTGCAGGGGGTTTGTCAAAGTGAAAAGTTGAGAGAAAATACCATCTGGTAAAAGAAAAAGTTTTGTAACCTACAAATACTAAATATTTACAACATTTCATAAAGAAACAGCTCTGTTAAGTAATCAAATATGGTATTAGTTGTCTTATCCTCAGATCATGACTCTTCAAAACAATTAAGTCTATAAACAAAGACAGAAGGATATTTTTTCTTGTAGGTGAGGCCTCTGAAGCTTGGATTCAGTTGAGGGATCACACCTGAGGATCTGGAGGGCCACATGTGACCTTGAGGCTATAGTTTCCCCATACCTGGTCATGGATGCTCTCCAGAATTCTTTTCCTTATAATTCTGGTTCCCAATTCAATCTTTCCTTTGATTATTAAATTTTCCTAACTTCCAAATGCAGCTTCTCTAGCTTTCCAAATTCGTAGGTACTTTTCTCTTTTTTATCGCTTCAGATTACTGTCACACAAGGACTACTCTAAGATGAATAATGTAGAAAATGTGGAGACAGATGCATGGCACTTTAGGATGGCACCATTAACTATTTTTGCCCTTCAAGTTTAGTTTTTAACTTGGAGAGGAAGTTTCATTCAAAACTTTTTTCTCCTCATGGCTCATAGACAGAGAAAACATTCCTAATTAGATTAGAACAAAAAGTATGAAACAAAATTTGCTGGTATTCTGTAGGCTGGGTTTATTTGCTTCTCATCACCTCCAGCATGACCCTTGTCTAGTGAGTCATCAAACTCCTCTTCCCCACCTGTTACGGTTTAGTACTCAGCCCAAAAAGAGAAAGGAGAATATTTTAAAATAACCTGTGTCTTTCAAAACATTGAATTCAGAATGAGAAAAGAGAATCAGAACAAGAGGCATTTTAGGAAAGTTTGCCTAAGATTGGTAGATAGAAACTGAGGAGAAAATACTTCCTTCTCATTGTTCTCCCTGTGAGCTGTTTTTTAATTCTCAAGGCATAAACATTTACCCATAAGAATTTGGTTAATAATGTTCATAATATTTATTTCTAATACTTATGTGTTAGCTTTTACCTAAAGATTTTCTTTCTAGGTAAATTTATTTTGATTCACTTGTGCAAATTCTGTGGGATCCTAAATCGCTTCCCAGTAACATACTTGCTGTTCCTTCAAACTCAACTGTAACCATCATTTGAAACCAGTCCAGGAAAAGAATAGGAAGACAGCAAATATAAGAAATATTAGAAAAAGTTCAGAAATTAACTTGGCAAGAAATAAAAAAGAATCAATTTTTTCCATGATCAGAAAGATATCTTAACAGAATCTAATGGCTTCTTCATGAAGAGAGTGTATCAGTATGTATCGATGAGATAACTTTAAAGATTCACACCAAAAGTGTGAACGTTTGTAGTGAGAGAATTAGTATAGCTTTAAAAAGATTTTAATTTGAGTCTAGTGGTGAAAATTTTGGCAGCTATTAGCCAGTTATTGGAGATTAACCAAACATTTTTTGGTTTGAATGGCAAATCTAGTAGTGTCTCTGTAGAAACTGCTCACATGAATGGTACAGCTCTGACTCCAAAGTTGGAAGACTAAAATAAAGGGAAATATTTGCTATGTCTTCATAGATTAAGTGTATAATAAACTGAAGGGAATTATAAATTCTAGCATCTGTAAAAGTTAACCACTTCTCAGGCTCATCTTTTCCATTGGTTACTATACATATTTACCATATTACACATATCTGTAACCATGCTAGAAAAATATGAAGTAACCACTGAAGACATTTGCTAGAGTAGAAAGGAATTTCAGGTCACCCTGGCAAAAATGAGACTAATAATGAGAAATTTACCACTGTATAGTAGCTTACAAAAATATGCCTTGGTACATCTAAATGCTAAACATTACATAAGCCTCTAAAAAATCATAATCCAGAGAAACTCTCTATTAATAGGATTTTGTTTGCATGTTTGTAACTACAAAGACTATATTGTGCAACCACTATTAATACCATAATTAAAGGTGGTGAAAGTAGCTATAGGAAAGCTAAAAATGGATATAGTTACTTTTGCATGTGGTTCAAGTTTTGTTCTTTGTTCTTCTCAGAGCTTATTATTAAAACTGCACCTAGGTTGGGCATGGTGACTCAACATCTGTAATCTTACCATTCTGAGAAGTCAAGGCAGAGAGGCTTGAAGGTAGGAGTTTGAGACCTGCCTGAGCAAGAGTAAGACTCCTTCTCAAAAAAAAAGTTAGAAAAATTAGCTTTAGCATGGTGGTTTGCTCCTTTAGTTGCAGCTACTCAGGAGGATGAGGCAGGAGGATTGCTTTAGCCCACAAGTTTGAGGTTGCTGTGAGCTGTGACGACCCCACTGCACTCTAGCCAGGTTGACTGAACAAGACCCTATCTCAAAAAAAAAACACAAACAAAGACAAAAAACCTACATCTAAAGACTATAATTACACTTTATCACAGCATATATCCAAAAGATATCAAAATACCTGAAACAACGGTGGTAGTTTAGCCAGTAAAGATGTAGACCGCATAAAAGATTGTTAACAGAAAATAGCATGTGACTATGTTAAAAGCATTCACAGAAAAATGTATTAGCTCCTTCTGAAATATAATTTTGACATCACTTTTATTGATTTGGCTTCACTTCAATTTTAATAACATTGTCAAAGAATTTCTATTTGATTACCAAAGACACGATGTAGAGCTTCAGTAATATTACGAATGAAGAAATTTGGATAAACACACAATTCATCTTAAGTTCAGTTTATTCTGTCAGTGCACAATTTATGAAATTTTTATCTCAAGCCCTCACATGCTTACAAAATTGGGGAAAGATAGCTTATTTAGTGGAGTGTTTTGCCTCTTCTGCAAAACTTAACAATTTAAACCAAGCCTTAACAAACTTATAAATTGATGTTTCAGAAGATTTTCACTACAGGGGTCCCTCTTTATTCACAAGCAATATGTTCCAAGACCCCAGTGGAAGCCTAAAACTGTAGATAGTCCCAAACCCTGTATACATGTTTTCATTCCTTTACATATGTATGAATGATAATGTTTGATTTATAAATTGGGCACAATAAGAAATTAATAATATCTAATAATAAAAGAGGATAATCATAATAATATGCCAACATGACTACTCTTGCACTTTGGGACCATTATTAAGTGAAATAAAGGTTACTTGAAAACAAGTGCTGTAATGTGACAGTGAATCTGAGAACCAAGGCAGCTGCTAAGTGACTGATGGGCAGGAAGTGAATAGAGTGTGGATAAGCTGGACAGAGGGAGGATTTACACTCCAGGTGGGACAGAGGAGAAAGGCACACTACTAAGAACAGCACACGTGTAAAATTTGTGAGTTGTTTATTTCTGGGAATTTCGACATAATGTTTTTAGACCATGGTTGGCCATGGGTAGCTGAAACCTCAGAAGCCACAGATAAGGATTACTATACCTCATGGTCCTCAAACCATTGAATCATTTAAAACAATTTCTTGCACTTTTCCTTGGATTCTGGCCCATTCTCAATCCCAATTTCTAAAAGTTCAGATTACACTAAAGTAAGTTCAGCCTTCCCATGCCTGAAGACAAGGTAGAAGAAAAAGACATACTTCAGCATTCACCCACTCCACTGCTAGGCATCTTGTCAATTCAGACCACAGCTGAGATGTATGTCAAAACTATTTTTGCTTTGGAGAATGTATCATTATAATTACATAAAATTATGTTAAATAGCAACAAAAATACTAGAAAAAAAGATTAAAATTAATTGCTAACTGAAATTTTTTTCTTAGAAAAGGATACTATCCAACTAAAGAAAAATAATACAGTACTTTTTAGAAAAATGAATATGCTCTCAAAGTTACATTTGAAAAGTATGAAATTTATGTCCTTTACCAACAGTTAATATTTAGAACTGATAAATAAAAACAAAAAGGAAGGATGGAAACATACACATCAAAAAAGATCACTAGCTTTTTATTCTTGCTAAAAGTAAGACTTGAAAATAATAACTAATTTAACTTAAATTACCTTTATGAAATTATTAGAAAACTAAAAATATTCACTAGAAATAACTTGCAAAAAAAGGAATTGGCTAGTTTTTAGTGTTTTAATTGGAATCCATGAACAGAATTAAATTCTTGTACAAGTACATAGGAATAAGAAAAGTTTTCACATTAATATATTATGCAGTGAAGAAGATATTAGTCACAAACTTGTTAAACGTATTTAGACTCTTCCCCGATATATAATTTATAATTAATTATTACATCACAGTCACCTTAGGGTATAGTTTCCTTGTCTATAAAGTGAGGGTATCAAACTAGATCTCAATGATCTTTTTCTAACTTTTAACATTCTCATATTCTCAGACTGTTCCATGAAAATCTTTCCTTTCAGTAACTTATTCACAATCCAGCTAAAGTTGTTGAATGAAATGCTGTCTTCAAATAAGCTACTTATTTTTTTATTCTTAAAAGCAGTAAAGGCTGGGCCCAGTGGCTCACACCCATAATCTCAGCACTTAAGGAGGACAAGGCATGGGAAGAGAATTGCTTGAGGCCAGGAGTTTGAGAACAATCTGGGCAACACAAGAAAATTAAAAACTTAGCCAGGCATGGTGGTGTATACCTATAGTCTCAGTTACTTGGGAGGCTGCAGCAGGAGAATTCCCTGAGCTCAAAAGTTCTAAGCTGCATTGAGCTTATTGCGCCTCTATATCCTAGTGCCTGGGAGACAGAAAGATTTGGTCTCTTAAGCAAAAGAAAGATGAAGTAAACCATTAATATTAAAGTAATCACATTTGTTTATTATAAAACTTGTATTATGAGGATTACTGATACCAAAAATAATGACATACTTCCTCAGACTGAGAGAACCGTGATGGCAGAATATGAACTGGAATATCTACTACTTGAAGGACATTGCTTCGATACAATGACAGAACAGCCTCCTCAGGGCCTGCAGTTTACACTAGGCACAAAAAATAAACCTGTTATGGTTGATACAATAGTTATGGCCAATCTTGTAAGTATTATTTAATTGATGATATTAAATTAGATGTTGTGGGTGAAGTTCCCTGTTTTCCCAATAGTAAAATGAAATAATCTTTATTCTACTATTGCTGAACAATTTGATGAAAATAAAAGTGAATCTGGGAATAAGATAATTAGATAAAACAAAAATGAGGAGAATTATGCCTTCATAATATGCTTTTACAGATTATTGTAAAATCTATTTCCTTGGAATCAATTTATAGAATTTGTTCATTTCCCATTAATAAGCACTTTCTTGAATGATTCATGTATAGCCTTTCATGAACAATTGGATATGTCTTTAGTTATGTAACTCAATGATTAATTTTTTCCCCCACATCTTAAAAGGGATATTTTCAGTTAAAAGCAAACCCAGGTGCTTGGATACTGAAATTACGCCAAGGAAAATCTGAAGATATTTATGAAATAGTTGGGTAAGTTACACAAACCACTTTTAAATTTTTACATGTAAATAGATTTTTAGTGCAGTATAACCAAGATCATCTAAATAACAATTAAAATGTTAAGATTGGTTTAGGTCCAGGCATCAGTAAGACGTCAGAATAGGACTTGGCAGCTGTCATTACCCCCCAGAAACATCACTATGTACAACTATCCATGTGTGAAAATACTTTCATAAAGAGCTAAGGAGACCAGGTGAGATAATACAATGCCATGGTATAGCACAGAAATAAGAAAAGTCACAGTGAAGAGGGATGGAGGGACAGTTTTACGTTACTTGGCATCACTGCTCCCTCAACCCAAGACATTACAAGCACAGCTATCACAAAAGACAGATTGGTATTGAAGAAGAATTAACACCAATCCTTCTGAATCTCTTCCCAAAAAAATCAAAATGGAGAGTCTTGTTCCACACAAGTATTCTTTGGAGTTTTACAAGGCCATCATTACCCTTATGCCAAAGCCAGATAAGGACCCTGCAAGAAAAGAAGTTGGCAGGCCAATCCAGGCAGAAAATTTCTCAACAAAATACTAGCAGACTAAATTCAGCAGCACATACAAAGGATCATTCCCTCTGATCAAGTGGGATTTATCCCAGGGATATAAGAATGGTTTAAAATACACACATCTATAAATGTAATACCATATTAATAGACGGAAGAGCAAAAAGCATATCATCATTTCAATAGATGCAGAAAAGGCACTTGACAGAATTTAGCATCATGTCATGATTTTAAAAACTTTCAACAAGTTAGAATAGGTGGAATGATCTCATATATGACAAGCCCATACTAACCATCATGTTCATGGGTGAAAGTTGATAGCTTTCCTCTGACATCAGGAACAATAAAAGGATGCCCACTCCTATCACTTCTATTCAACTTGGTACCGGAAGTCCTAGCTGAAATAATTAGGCAAGAGAAAAAAATAAAAGGCATCAAAATTGTAAAGGAAAATGTTAAATTATCCCTGTTCACTGATGACGTGATAATGTATATAGAACACCCTAAAGAATCCACAACTCACATAACAAAATCCCAAAACCACAGATGTTGGCATGGATGTGGAGGAAAGGAAACACTTCTGCACTGCTGGTGGGAGTACAAGCTACTAAGTCCCTTTTGAAAAGAAGTATGGAGAATACTCAGGGATCTAAAAGTAGACTTGCCATTTGACCGTGCAATTCCTCTACTAGGTATATATCCAAAAGACCAAAAATCACTTTATAACAAAGATATTGCACCAGATTATTCATTGCAGCTCAATTCACAATAGCCAAGTCATGGAAGAAGCCCAAGTGCCCATCAACTCATGCATGGATTGATAAATTGTGTTATATGTATAACCATGAAATATTATGCAGCCTTTAAAAAGATGGAGACTTTACCTCTTTTACGTTTATGTGGATGGAGCTGGAACATATCCTACTTGGTAAAGTATCTCAAGAATGGAAGAAAACATATCCAGTGTACTCAGTACTATTGTTAAAGCAATTTACAATCACTCACACTTTCATATGAAGAATAGATCACAACTATGGCCCAGGATAAAAAGGAGGGATGAGAGAAGGGGGGCGAGGGCAGATCAAGGGAGGGTGAATGGTTGGATCACACCTATGGTGCATAATACAAAGGTACATGTTGGATCTCTTAGTATAGAGTATAAATGTCTTAACACAATAATTAAGTAAACAAGGTGAGGTACATGTTGACGAGTGTGATCTAAGTATTCCTAATTCTATATGATATCAGCACATTGTACCCCATAAATGCATTAATGTATACATGATCTATGTGTTTATGATTTAGTAATAAATTAATTTTAAAAAACTAATAAGCTGCAAAAGACAAACATACAAAGTTAGTAGCATTTCTGTACGCCAATAGCAAACTATCTGAAAAATTAAGAAAGCAATCACATTTATAACAGCCACCAAAAGAATAATAAATAAAAGGGTTGGGAAAAAATCTAACCAAGGAAATGAAAGATCTTTGCTGAAAATTATAAAACACTGATGAAAGGAAGTAAAGAAGACAAAAATAAGTGAACAGATATGCTGTGTTTACAGATTGGAAGAATTACTATTGTTAAAATGTTTAAACTATCTGGAACAATCTAAAGCAGTGGTTCTCAACCCTCCTAATGCTGTGACCCTTTAATACAGTTCTTCATGTTGTGGTGACCCCTAACCATAAGATTATTTTTGTTGCTACTTCATAACTGTAATTTTGCTACTGTTATGAATCATAATGTAAATATCTGATATGCAGGATGTATTTTTATTGTTACAAGGGGGTCATGACCCATAGGTTTAGAACCGCTGATCTAAAGGTTCAGTATAATCTTTATCAAAATTCCAACCCCATTTTTCACAAAAAAGGATAAAACAATCCTAAAATTTATATGGACCCACATGAGACCCACAATAGCCAGAACTATCTTGAGCAGGAAAAACAAAGCTGGTGGCATCACACTGCCTAACTTCAAAATATACTGCAAATCAAAACTGCATGGTACCAGCATAAAGCCAGACACATGGACTGGACCAATGGAAGAGAATGGAGAGTCCAGAAATAAATCTGCTCCTTTACAGTCTGTTGATTTTTGTCCAAGATGCTAAAAACACATAATAAGGAAAGGATAATCTCTTCAATAAATGGTATTGGGAAAACTGAATATCCACATGCAAGAGGATGAAACTGGACCATTATCCCACACCACATATAAAAATCAACTCAAGACTTAAACATAGGACCTGAAACTATAAATCTACTGGAAGAGAACTTAGGAAAAAGCTCCATGACATTAGTCTAGGCAATGGTTGTTTAGGATATAACATCAAAAACAGGATACCAAAGTGAAAATAACACAAATGGGATTATGCCAAACTAAAAAGCTTCTGTGCAGTGGGAGAAACAATCAACAGACAACTTGCGGGGTGGGAGAAAATATTTGCAAACCATGCATCTGATAATGAGGTTAATCTCCAAGATATATACTATAAGGAACTCAACTCAGTAGCAAGAAAAATAACTAGCTTTAAAGAGGGCAAAAGACAGGAGAAGCTTTAGTTCATGTCTTTGGTGGCAAAAGACGTGAATAGAAGCATCTCAAAAAAGGACAAATGGCCAATAAATGTATGAAAAAATACTCACGGGCATTAATCATCACAGAAATGCAAATTTAAAACCACGGGAAGATATTACCTTGCCCCAGTTAGAATGGCTTTTATCAAAAAAATGCCAAAACAAAAGATGTTGGCATTGATTTGAAGGGAAATGAACACTTGCACACTGTTGGTGGACTGCAAACTAGTACAACCTCTATTGTTTGAAGATTCCTCAAAGAGCTAAAAGTAGACCTACCATTTAATCTAGCAAACTCACTATTGGGTATTTGCCCAAAGGAAAAGATAACTTTTTATTAAAGAGACACCTGCACTAAAACATTTATTGCAGCACAATTCACAATTGCAAAATTGTGGAATCAATGCAAGTGCCAGTCAGTTCATGAGTGGATTAATAAAACATGGTCTGTGTATACCATGGAGTGCTCAGCCATAAAGAAAGATAAATGTATACTTTTTGCAATAATCTGGATGGAACAGGAGACCATTCTTCTAAATGAAGTTATCTCAAGAATGGAAAAACAAATACCATGTGTACTCAGTATTAAATTTAACTAAATTAGTGAATTAATCGATCAGCACCCATGTACACATTTGGTAGTAAAGCTTAATGGAAAGCAAGCAGGTGGAAGGAGCAGGAGAGGAGAGGTAAATTCTCAGTGGGTACAGTGCACACTATCCAGGTGAGGGGCACACTTGTAACTTTCACTCACAGTCTGAGCACCCCTCAGTTTGCTGCAGGACCCCTAGAGGAAAGGTCTGAGCCCCAGTCACTGTGAAAGTTTTGATGTGGTTGTGGCTTCCATTGGGGGAAGGGGGCAAAGAGTCTGGAAAGTTTGAGCCCCACTCTTTGTGGAAGCCCAGTGTAGTGGGTACACCAACAGAGAGGGAAAGAAGTTCTCACAAGCCTGGCTCAGTCGTCTCTTAGCAGCCACAGAAAGGGCAAGGGAAGGGGAGGAAAAGTCTGAATGGAAAAAAGCTAGAACTCTGTAACACAGAGTTTTTTAAATTTGCTTTCTGACACATGGTAAATTCATTTATTTTAAAGTAAATGGTTTTTACTGAGGTAGAATATTTTCTCAGATCTCATTCAGAATATAAATCATTTGAGTGTTCCCCTTTTCCCCATTAATTTGTTATCAATGAAATCCATTTGCTCTGTTTAGCTTGCTCCCTTCATATAAGCTGCAGATTCTCCTCATGCATCCCAGGGTTTATAGTCACTTAGAATTGCTGGTAACAGTCTGACCATGCAGTACTGAAGAGCCAGGCTACTTAGGCTCAATTTGGATCTCAGATAGTAATTGTGCCTTCCTCAAAGGATAATAGTACAAGCATCTATAAAGAGTTTAAAATCATGCCCAAAATAAAGTAAGAATTTATTATCACTATTACCTCTGCCACCTGGTAGGAGTTGAGGGAGGTTTGTTTTAAATCCTGTCTCCATCAAGCTGTGTGTCTCGATCAAGCTGTGGTGCTGTGCTCACCAGCTTTACCTTGTCTCAGTGGATAGTAGATTAAATAGCTAAAATTGCCAAGGCCTTTGAGCAGTGCTTGTGACTATATGTATTTGAGTTTGTAAGAAATTAGACATAGCTGCTATTTAAGTTAGAACCTTTTCTATTTTCTACTGGTAATTATTGGATAGGGCTCTGCCGTCTACTGTGGTTTAACCACCTCAGCTAGAGAATTGGCATAAGAGGGAGTCAAAGGCATGTGTTAGTCATCACAGTGCTAGAATCCCCATGTGTTCATTTTAGAAAAATGTTAAAGTATGTGTTACAAATATGACTAAACTCAACTACTGTGGTAGTCCTTCAGTACATAGTGAGAATAGTATCAAAAAATTATTGAACACAGCTGTCATCCTTGGTTTGTTTAAGCAGTTGTGAAATGAGAGCATGAACTGCATTATAGTTAATATAAATAGGAACATTCAAATATGCAAATAGACATAATAGACACAGTTTCAGTCTCACTAATTTAACAGTATACTTCAGATTTTGACATTTGAAAATGGCGAGTGGATATTCAAAGTTGTTGAGTAGTATAGAATTAATATATAAACAACTTTTTAAAAAATGTTCGCCTTTTAATTTTCATTGTAATCTATCAGCTATGTGAAAGAGTTGACTTTTGTACAACCTTGGTATCCAACAGCAAAGATAAACAATAATTTGAATGTTCTGAATGATTAGGCAGCATTGAATTTAATGAATTACTTTTGTACAATTTTAATTTTTATTAAATTAAAATTTATTGAATAATTTTGAAAAATATAGTGTATCATTTATGCTAATTGACTCTAGAAACCACAAATATGGTGTATATACAAGTGATACTGTACTCATATTTATTGCAAAATGAGTTTATTCTGTTCTTTATACTATTATAATTGTATGTCTATTCTTTAATTATAGACATGCTTTTCTGCTTGTAGGCATGATGGGACTGACTCTCAGCCAGAGCTGGAAGATGTCCTTGTTGTGTTAAACAGCTTCAAAAGCAAGATACTGCAAGTACAAGTACGTGAAGCAGAACCTTGTTACAGGCTTTGCTCTTAGTAGTAAGAATTATCTTCTTTGTCTCTAATTATTTTTTATTTTACAACTAAATTTCCAGTTTTACTATCTAAAATGTTATATTTGAACTCTGACAGTGAAAGAGGAAGAAAGATTAAGTTGATAAAGGGAAAGGAGAGCTTGAAGATAGAAGAAGTAGATATTTTTAAGTTATGCTCTATAGTCTATTACACTGACTATATATTTAAACAGATAACATTGCAAATTAGGTTACAAAGATGAAATTAAGAACATAGGTGTAAAAGTTAGTCCTAAAAAAAAGAAACAACGCTTTTTTGTTTTTATAAAGAGAGAGAGAAAAGGTATTTTTAATGATTTTGAATGTAGTTCTTTGGGATCAACCTTCCTGCTTAAAACTAGTAAAATGTTTTTTAAAAATCTTTTGAAAGCAGCTTGGCACCTGTGGCTCAAGCGGCTGATGCACCAACCACATACACCTGAGCTAATGGGTTTGCATCCAGCCCGGGCCGGCCAAACAACAATGAAGGCTGCAACCAAAAAATAGCTGGGCATTGTGGTAGGTGCCTGTAGTCCCAGCTACTTGGGAGGCAGAGGCAGAAGAATCGCTTGAGCCCAGGAGTTGGAGGTTGCTGTGAGCTGTGATGCCGACAGCACTCTACCCAGGGCGATAGCTTGAGGCTCTATCTCAAAAAAAAAAAAAAAGAGCTGACACTAACAGTAGTAAGGATAATAAGGAAATACAAAACCACAATCAAAGGAAAAATAAGAGCCTAATGAAATAAGCAGTACAGTAGCTTCTCTTGGTCTAAGAATGCTGTTATTACTTGGGAGCAATTGTCTATCTTAAGATACCGGAGCTGTCATTTCTATTTAGTTTGCCAGGCTATGGAGACAGACATTAAAACCCTAACCCCTATACAGTAAGCTGTCTCGCTGTATCTTTAGGGTAAGGATGAAACATAATAAATTATCCCTCACAGTCTTTTAGTCCAATATTATCTTACTTAAGTAGGCTAGGGAACCCTTAACTTTGAATTGGTATGAAAATATTTCCAGACTGATAGAATATAGAGGTATCTGGGTATCTCTCAGAAGCATCCATAAGTCCCTGCAATAGGATTACAGTGGCATAATTGGCAAGTCAGATTTTTCAAGTACAGAAGCCAGCGCATCTTCAAAGACAACCAAATACACAAAGCAGTGGAAACAACAGAGAGCAGATACACAAAGACTCTGGATATTAGAATTATCCATACAGACTCTCAAACAACTGTGCTTACTGTGTTTAAAGAAATAAGCTAGAATAATTGCAAAGAATAGGAAACTACAATAAATTCCATATCAGATTTTTTAAGTAGATGAGAAAGTGAACCATATAATCTCAAAATTAAGAATTCAATGAATGGCTTTCACGTACCTGCAGAGAGAATTAGCAAGTTGGAAATAGGCCAGAAACTCAAACTCTTGGCCTTAAGCAATCCTCCCCCTTGTCCCTATTGTATTTCTTGCAAGAGAGACAAGAAAAAAAGAACATACAGTAGAGGACATAAAAGACATAGAGAACAGAGCGGAAAAGTCTAAGATACCAGGCATGGATTTAAAAAGCAACTGTGTGACCTAGTCAAGTTACTTAACCTCTGTCTTTCTTCTGTATAGAAATAGAGTTAACTTTAGAACCTACTTATAAGACTTTTGTGAGGGTAAGATAAAGTACTTTATGAATTTTTTTAATAAACTAAATCAGGACAAATGGAGTTCTAGAAGATGATAAAAGAAAGAATGGAGACACAGGTAATACTTTAAGCAATAATGGCTAAGAAGGTTCATGACTAGATGAAGGATACCAGTTACAAACATTGTACAGCCTAAGCATACCTAGGTCCTTCAGTTGTTTCCTAATAACACAGTTTTAGCTCTGAGCCATCCATCTCTTAGAATTAAAGCAAAATGACAGAAAAAGGGGAGGAGAATAGATAAGCAAAATAGAGGATCACCTGTGAACTCCAGTAGCCAACAAAGAATTCTAGAAAGAAAGAATAGAGAAAATGGATGAGGGATGTGCTATATAGCTAAAGAGAGAGAAAAATATTCATGTCAGAAGAATGAGGAGTCGGGTCCAAAGAGTCAGATCCACAGTGCAGCCCTGCAATCCCTGCTACTCGAGAGCCTGACGGGAGGATTGCTTAAGGCCAAGAGTTTGAGACCTATCCTGGGCAATATAACAAGATCCCATCTCAAAAAAATAAAAAAAGAAAAGTTCACAAATTACCAAGTAGGATGAGTGAAAATGTCTCACATGAGATCCTAATAGCTACTAGGGAGAAAAGGCAGGTCACTGCAATGGAATGATACTAACGCTATCAGACTCTTCATTTTCAAAGCATATAAATGTTAGAAGACAGCAAAACAAAGTCATCAGTGTTTTAAGAAAAATTATTTTGAACCTAAGATTCTGTATCTAGTCAAATTCTTAATCAAATGCAAAGGTAAAATTATTTTCTGAAATGTAAAAATTTAGAAAAATTATTCTTCATATCTCTTCTTATTTGGCCACACAATGAAGATGAAAACCAACAAATAAGAGTTAGCTGAAAGACAGTGAAACTAATCTGTATACCATTGTAAAGAAAGTCTAAAGACAGGCAGTTAATTGTTAGGCTGTAACAAAAATGTCTTCAAGAAGACAGGAATCCTAGGCAATTATGTAACATGAGTAATAAACTGGATAATATTAAATATTAGATCTGTGGTGATATATATATATATCTCCTCCACAAGAAAAAATACTTCTGCATTGGTGGGATATAAGAAATGGGAATTCATTTGAAATAGCAAAAATCTCCCTGTGAGTGATACATGATGATCATGTCATTGTAACTATACAGAGGAAATATGCAATATTACTGGCCACTAATACTCAGTGGTGAGTATTTCCATTATCATAATAAGCAGTATATACTGATTTTCAATTTTAGAATCACCACAGCCAAATGCAAAAGATACATTTATGTTTACTGAATTAAATGTAAATGTTACCTATATTTACAAATTCTAGAGTAAAGACTTAACTAATGTAAATTAGGAGGCAGAGGGAAAGAGTAGAGATATTAGTATTCTTTTCTTATAAACAGAATATACAAGAGAAACTGTTAAAAATAAATTTAAATGTTATATACAGTTACAGAAATAGAAGAATTTTAAGCTAAAGATATTACTACCAAAACATCCAGACAAAGAAAGGGAAGGATGGTAATAAGTAAGATATTCATCTGTTATCCCAAAGAGAGAATAATGTCTAAACCCCGTGAATTCAGAAATAGTAGTGGGTAACGTCTAATGCTGGTAAATCAGTAAACACAAGTGTAAGTACACTATTTAGCAGTGTGTGGAGGTAAGCATTAAAGCACTAAGCAAAGAAATTGAATTGATGGTTGAAAACCAGATTGTGTCTGTAACACTGTACTAAAATACTGCCTGGCCTTGTTTACTACAGATATTTATCTTAGATTTCCAAGGGTAATCTTCTACTTTTTAACCATGCAACATAATATTTAAAGCTGACAAATTCTAAAAACAAATTTTTCTAACCATACTCTCTAGGTGCAAAAAAAACCAGACAAAATTAAAGAAGATATCCTAACTGATAAAGATGAAAAACAAAAAGGAATGTGGGATTCCATTAAAAGGTAATTAGTAATGAGAATTTTAACCTATACCTACATTGATCAGGAGTGTAGCATGTGAAAGCCCTGCCAACAATAAAAATTTAAGTAAAATGCAGATACTGCTGTCTAGGAGGGATAAGATAAATACTTCAGTGTTGCTACTATACACAAGATACAGGAAACTGGAGCGGTGAGACAGCTGAAAATAAAGTACTGTGCAAACCAAAGGGAAAATAGGGGATGTCCACTTAGGAAGAGACTCAGGAGAGACTCCTTAGAGAAGCATGTGGCTAAGATGTGTTTTAGAGACAAAATTGGGCAGTGCCTGTGGCTCAAAAGAGTAGGGCGCTGGCCCCATATGCTGGAGGTGGCGGGGGTCAAACCCAGCTGCAAAAAAAAAAAAAAAAAGAGACAGAATTTCAAAAGTTAGAAATAAAGGTACCTACTTACATGAAGCAAAGAGATTAGGTATGTTGCCTAACTTAGCTGCAGCATTAGATACAGATAATCTGTAAGTTAGGTTGCGACCTATATTAGTTACACTGTTAGTCAAAAAAGGAATTTATTCTCACCTATCTAAAGAATCTAAAAGTAGTCCTGGCTTTGGGAATTTGGGTGATATGGTCTATATGTTTCCTTCATTTTCAGATAGGCTTTTAAAAGTTTACTATTTTTAATGGGAAGAAGTTGTCTCTTTCCAAATAGTACCAGCAAAAGTTCCAAGGCTGACTCATTGATCCAACTATAGCCACGTGTCCTATACTGAACTAATCACTGTGACTTATTGACCAAGCTTGGGCAATGTGCCTCCCTGTAGAGCTGGTGTGAAGGCCTGTCTCGTTACCTAAACCTCATAGAATAAATTAGATGAGGAATGGTTTTCTAAAAAAATACCAAGTTGTCCTTTCTAGAAGTGTCCTTTCTAGAAGAGAATATTGTATGGGCAAAAACAAAAGTTGTCAGGGGAGGGGGAGGGGAGGGGGGGATGCGTGGAGGGAGGGTGATTGGAGGGATCACTTCTATGGTTTATCTTACAAGGGTACAAGTGAATCTTTCTAAGAGTAGAATATAAATATCTTAACACAATAACTAAGAAAATGACACAAAGGCTATGTTAACCAATTTGATGAAAATATTTCAAATTATATATGAAAACACCACACTGTACCCCATGATTGCATTAATGTACATAGCTATCATTTAATAAAAAACAAAAAAAGATTGTCTTCTATAAATACACATTGTAGAGAACTTTAAAAATCCATTTTAGATATTTGAACTTCATTTGAATTATGATGGCAAACCATTGATCAAAGATAAGAAATAGAAATATTAGCCCAAATAAGTTCACTGACCTAAAGATTTTGTTACACCAGTCAAAAGTCAAAAGCCCTTTCATCTTTATGGATTTTTCCCAGCTTAAGCCTCTTTCTCTATAGTTTACTTCTTGTCTGGTACAAAGAATCATGTTACTGTCCCAGTGTGTCCATTGAACTAGTTACTGAAGGAGAAATGATCACACACACTCATTTTGAGATTATTTACAGAGTAGGTAGTTTGACAGGAGATAATGAAACAGAATCAGGCAATTTTAAGAGTAATTTGTCCAAGAGCGTCCATTAAAACCAGAAGGTAGAAACAAGAATAGTTTGTTCATTGCTGAGCTGAACTATGGTTTAGCCACTTGTTACACCAAGAGCTTCCATTAAAACCAGAAGGTAGAAACAAGAATGAAGCTTGTTCAGTGCTGAGCTGAACTATGGTTTGGCCACTTGTTACACACACGTACAAAAGATACCAAAAACAAAATAATGCTATGTCAGAGAAATAGTAAGTTTTCTATGATTCAGATACATTGTATTGTGTATCTCACAAGACTTTCACTTTTTACTTAGTTTTAGTCTCAATTTAGAGTGATTCTGTTTTTCTTGCCACTGGCTTTTCTTTTTTTATATACTTAATTTTTATTAAATCATAACTGTATATACATTTATGGGGTGCAATATGATGATTTGTTATACAATGTAGAATGCTTAAACTAATTAATGCAACCATCATTCACTTATTTTTGTGGAAAGACCTTTAGAATATACTCTTAGTTGTTTTGAAATGTACCCTTGCATTGTGTACCTTAGCTGAGATCCTGCCAAATACCCTCCCTCCACTAGCCCTTCTCCCTCCTCTCCCCTCTTCCCCCTCTCCCCTCTTTCTTTCTGGACTATCTTAGTGTTTTATCATTGGTATGAATGTGTAAGTATTTATATATTGGTTTTATAATACTTTTTTCCCATTCTTGAGATACCTTTCTAAGAAGAATATGTTCCAGCTCCATCCAGCTAAACATAAAAGATGTAAAGTCTCCCTCTTATGGCTGCATAGTATTCCATGGTATACATATACTGCAATTTGTCTATCCATTATTGGGTTGATGAGCATTTAGGCTACTTCCATAACTTGGCTATCGTGAATTGGGCTGCAGCAAACATTCTGGTGCAAATGTCTTTGTTGTAAAATGATTTTTGCTCATCTGGTAGATACCTAGTAATGATATTGCAGGATCAAAGGGTAGGACAGCTTTTAGTTCCTTGAGAATTCTCCATTCTTCTTTCCAAAAAGGCTGTATTAGTTTGCAGTCCCACCAGCAGTGTAGAAGTGTTCCTTTCTCTCCACATGCGCGCATCTGCAGTTTGGAGATTTTGTGATGTAGGCTAATCTTACTGGAGTTAGGTGATATCTCAGAGTGATTTTGATTTGCATTTCTCTGATTAAAGATGATGAGCATTTTTTCATGTGTTTGTAGGCCAGTTTTTTAGTCTACCAGATTTTAGTTATTTCTAAATATGTTTATATAAAAAAGAAATCTTTTATTAAATTTTTAAATAGGAAAGAAGAAATTCTACATTATGAATACCCCAAATAAAATACTTAGTACTTTGTATATATGAGACAAGCCTATACAAAAGTGAGATGGGATTAGGCTGGGTCTAAAAAGTAATAAAAACGACAACTGGGCCCAGATTAAGAAGCTACCATGATACAAACCAGTAAGTGGACTTGGCTCCCTGCTGCTCTTTTTGTTCCTAACAGAGGTCATCCAGAGTACAAAGATCTCAATAGCCTGCATGGAGTAGAAAATGTACTTGGTCAGCTGAGCTCTAAAATTATAGGAAGTTTTTATAATAGCATGGGGTAACCCCCTCAGCAGCACTCACACACTCACTCTATTACCCTAGAATTCTTGCAGTGCCGTAGTTGCACACTTCTCCATTGTTTCTTTCCTAATTATTGGCCTGTTTAAAATTTCAGTGCACAAGATATGGCCATGGCAGGCTATAACTCATTCTTTGTTCTCGAAACAACTTTTGGCAT
The DNA here is from genome assembly GCF_000181295.1 of Otolemur garnettii. Classification (NCBI taxonomy): domain Eukaryota; kingdom Metazoa; phylum Chordata; class Mammalia; order Primates; family Galagidae; genus Otolemur; species Otolemur garnettii. The sequence goes on along the minus strand of NW_003852429.1, from coordinate 5,561,786 downwards.
CACAGAGATTCAAGATAGTACCTCATTAACCTAAAGGCAGTATAATTGCATTTCATTTTGCAAATTTTTAATAAACTTACGACAGTGCCACATGTTTTAATATTAATTGATAATTAGGAAGAGTTTATATTTTAGTAACTATTTTGAAAGATATTTTTATTTATCAAATTTAGTATTTAGGCTAAAAGTTTAGTATAAAAGTTTAGTATAAAAAGTTTGCAACATATATTAAAGAACTGTCAATTTTTTATTCCAAGCTTCACAATAAGTTTGCATAAAGAAGACAAAAAGGAAAAAGATGTTCTGAATATTTTTTCAGTTGCTTCTGGCCACTTATATGAACGCTTTTTAAGGTAAGTATATATTTTTTTGGGGGGGACAGAGTCTCACTACGTCGCCCTTGGTAGAGTGTTGTGGCATCACAGCTCACAGCAACCTCAAATTGTTGGGCTTAAGCGATTCTCTTGACTCAGCCTCCCAAGTAGCTGGGACTATAGGCTCCCGCCACAATGCCCAGCTATTTTTTGTTGCAGTTCTCATTGTTATTCAGCTGGCCCGGGCTGGGTTTGAACCCGCCACCCTTGGTGTATGTGGCTGACGCCGTAACGACTGTGCTACAGGTACCAAGCCTAAGGTAAGTATTCTTTAATGTAGTATTTTTTAAAACTAATACATTTACGTGGTTCAAAGTTTAAGAAAAATAAAAGAATGTGCAATGAAAAAAAACTTCCATCTCTATTTCCTTGATACTCAGTTCTTGTCCTCACAGGAAACCAATGGTATTATTTACATCCTGCCAAAGATAGATTTATATACACAAGAAAATATTTATATATTCTGTCTCTTAACTCCTATTTACTCACATAGTAACAAAGAATATATTGCTTTACACTTTGCTCCTTTTCTTCTGAACTTAACCATTATGGGGTTAGTATATTTTTTAAATACAGAGAAATTTCATAGCTGGGTGCAGTGGCTCATACAAATCCTAGCACTCTGGGAGCCTGAGGTGGGTGTTGCTTGAGGCCAGGAGTTCGAAACCAGCCTGAGCAAGAATAAGACCTCATCTCTAAAAAATACTAGCCAGGTGTTGTGGTGGGTCCTATAGTCCCAGCTACTCTGGAAGGTGAGACAAAAGGATTGCTTGAACCCAAGAGTTTAAGGTTACTGTGAGCCATGATGCCATGTTACTCTACCAAGGGTGACCAAGTGAGACTCTGTCTTTAAAATAAAAAAAAGAAATTTCATGAATTTGATTTTATTTGGAATATTGGTTTTCTTAAAGGCTAAAAAATAGACATATTTTGTAACAAGATGATAGGTAAGAAAAAAATACATATATATGGTAAGTTCTACTTTTTCAGGGAAAAAATACCTTGTTTTATAAAAAGGCAAGGGATAAGAAGAGAAAAGCATATTTTACAAAATACAAAGGACTATTTTTATAGAAGGATCACAGTGCCTCAAAAATGTTGTAGCATTTATATTTTAAAATGGAGCTGTAGATGCATTTGTATCTTATTTAGGAGCCAGGATAACAAACCAAGCGACCCATCCAGTGAATTTATAATTATAGACAGAACATTCAGTTCTGTTTTGTAGACCTAATATATATATATATATATATATATATATATATATATTTTTTTTTTTTTTTTTTTTTTTTTTAAGACAGAGCCTCAAGCTGTCCCCCTGGGTAGAGGGCCGTGGCATTACAGGTCACAGCAACCTCCAACTCCTGGGCTCAAGCGAGTCTCCTGCTTCAGCCTCCCAGGTAGCAGGGACCACAGGTGCCCGCCACAACGCCCGGCTATTTTTTTTTTTGGTTGCAGCCGTCATTGTTGTTCGGTGGGTCCGGGCTGAGGATTCGAACCCGCCACCTTAGGTGTACGTGGCTGGCGCCTTAGCCGGTTGAGCCACAGGCGCCAAGCCTGTAGACCTAATATTAATCGGACAATAATAGAGCTGAGATTAGACTCTCTTTCAGCTAAATAAGACTATTTCAGACTAGCTTCTCTGTCACCTGGAACAAACTAAAACCAGTCAGTTTAGTCCATATCAGATATGCAGTATTTATAGCAGAACCTCTATAAGTTGACCACCCAAGGGACCATAACAAGCTGGTCAACACACAGAGGTGGTCAACATAAGGAGCTAGGCCTGCTGTACTGATACACACATGTGGTGTATGTCCAGTCTATGAAAATTAGGTCAACTTAAGGAGGTGGTCCATGTAGGGAGGTGGTCAACTATGCAGGTTCTACTGTATTTCCATTATTATATGTTACACACTTGATCAATGACAATATTTTAAGATATTTTAGTTTATTTCTCCACATTTCACAGTGAAAAACTTATAATTCTCCTTTAAATATTGAAAAGCTTTTTTAAAAACAGCATGAACTCCTGTTAATATTAACTTACATTGTGTTTAATATTCTTTTATACAGAATTATGATGCTTTCTGTTTTACGTAACACCAAAACACCAGTGAAATTCTGGTTTCTAAAAAATTATCTATCACCAACATTTAAAGTAAGTATATTATTCTTTTTATAATGTAGTTACAATCTGAATAGTAAATTCTGAGAATTGGATTCTGTCATATTTTTGCAAAGATAGGCAAGAACAGTAGTAACATCAAGAAAATATGAAAACTTTATTATAGAAAATAGTTTCATAGTACTGAAAACAACAAAGCTCTTTTGTGTTTGTGCAGCACATTGATTACTGTGGTAGTCTGGGTACCTTACTCTGAGGCGTTTTATATGTAGAAATTTTTAAGTGGCCAGCATGTTACCCTTTACTCAGCCCCTCACCCCTACCACAAAATATGCTTTGTTTCTTCCTGTTCTCACTAAGAAATAATCAGATTCCATGGAGTTTAGGGTCTCATTCAGCATTTGAAAGGAGTCCTTTTATTCTAGATTGAAAGCCAAGGTAAAAGTAGAAGTAAAAATAGCTAATCACGCTTTAATTGTACTTTACCAACATTATTCAGTTCTTCATAACAATCTCATGTGGTAAGAAAACCAAGACTCAGAAATTACATAACTGGCCTGCACAGTTGGAAGGTATGTATCTAAGACCACTGTTGGGTTTAGTAATTAGCTAGAAGGATTCACAGAACTCAAAAAAGCAGTTATACCCACAGTTGCAGTTTATTACAGTGAAAGGATACCAAATAAACTCAGTGAAAGGAAGAGGCTCATAGGATAGAGTGCAGGGGAAATAAGATGTGGAGTCAGCAGTTAACCTCTCTCAGTAAGCCTTGTGAATAGTACTTATTCTTCCCAGTAACAGCCTGTGACAGTACTCAGAGAATATTGCTGACCAAGGAAGCTCATTCAAACTTGCCGTGTCTGGAGTTTTTACTGGGGGTGAGTGATGTGGACCTGGCTGACAGCCTTCATGGCTGACCTTAGCATCTAGCTAGCCCCTTCAGAGGTTAAGCTCATGCCTCGTAGCCCAAGATCCTCACTGTAAGTCACATTGTTAGCATAGTCACAGACTTTGGGTATTACCGAAGTCTGCAAGTAAATAAAAACATTCTTATCAGACTGGACATTCCAAGTGTGGAGGTTACCTCCTAAGAGCAAGGGCAAGCTTCATCCTTTATTGCACAGGCCTGACGTAAAACGGGTAAATAGAAACATAACTGAGCCTTAAACTCAAGCATTCTGAACTCAAAGCCCAGGTACTTATCCCTTACATAGAAGCTCATCTCCCCTACCACCACTAACAGTGCCTTCACCTGTGCCCATTTGACAATAAACAAAAAACTGAAAAAGAACCCATAAATATAGAAATTATACTATTTTGTTACTGAATCTTTAACATGTTATTCTATTTTGTTGCTAAATTTTAGTATTAGCAAAACATTGTATAAGGGAGTTTAACTCTGCATAATTGAGATAATACAATCTAAACATTCTTTCAGCAGGAAAGGATATTATTCACTAGAAAAATAGTGCTATGTCTGCATAAAGTCTTGTTCTACTATATGATCAAAAGTAATATCATTTCTAAAGTAGTATTTTCTTTCTTTTTTTAATTTGTTTCCTTCCCTCAAAATCTCTTTTGAAAACTTCCTGGTGAAGTACATACACAAAAAAGTGCACAAATCATAAAGTGTAGTTTTGATGAATTTTTGCAGCTTCAGACACAATGTAACTAGCAACTAGGTACAGAAATTGCTGGTCCTCAAGATCTGTTCCCTCTGATATTGGAAATATTGCCTCTCTTCAAATATTTGCTAAAATTATACTTAGGAGTAATGTTTTCCTGACTACACTGTGCAAATTATAATCCCCTCTTATCTATCACTGTGTTCTCTTTCCCTTTTCATTTTTCTCCATAGACTGTTTTCTGGAGATAATTTAACAGTTTTATTTTTGGCTTATCTACTTCTAAAATGTAAGCCTCATGAAGGCCATAATTTGTATTTCTTTTGTTCACTAATATATACTTGGGGTCTAAACAGTGCCTGACACATAGTTAATGTTCAGTGAATATTTTTAATACATATTTATTGAAAAAAGAAGAAAGAAAATGTATTTCTAGTTTCTCCTAATGTTTTATTACAAAACCAAAGTAGTGATTCCCAGCAACTATTCTAGCCATAATTTCAACATTTTAATTCACAGATAAAATTGATGCTTATGTTAAAAAGCAGATTTTAAATCTATATTGTTTTAAAAAGCAAGGAAAATAATGACACCAAGCATATAACCAGCAACTACTTGCAGATAAGAATCAAGGGGGGAAGCAAATTTTGTATTTGCTAACCTACCTTTCCCTACCTTTTTACCATCCTTTCTTTGAACTCTTGAACCAAACTTAGCCAACAATGTTTTATTAGCTAGTTCTGCTTTAAACAGGGAGTAAGCTGTTTCTAATGCTGTAAGACACTGAATTAGATATCAAATATTCAGAGAATAATAACCACCTTGTATTTTTATTTTATTTTTATTTTTTTTTATTTGAGACAGAGTCTCATTATGTCACCCTGGGTAGAGTGCCATGGTGTCACAGCTCACAGCAACCTCAAACTCTTGGACTTAAGCAATTCTCTTGCCTCAGCCTCTCAAGTAGTGGGGACTACAGGTGCCCACCACAACGCCCAGATATTTTGTTGTTGTTGTTGCCGTTGTTATTGTTGTTTAGCTGCCCCAGGCCGGGTTCAAACCCTCCAGCCTCAATGCATACAGTTGGCACCATAACCACTGTGCTGTAGGTGCCAAGTCTACCTTGTATTTTTGATCCTTGCATTAGGTAGTCATCTATCCTAAACATGAAACTCTTAAAACTCTTATAGAGAATCTAATTTATCCGTTTCAAAGCATTGTGTTTTTTGTACATTTCAATCTTTGCATCTCTGACCAATGAATATGTTGCCCTAGTCATAAATTGTTTGATATAAAGGTGCTCCAAGATCCAAAGGCATTTCTTTCCAGAGTCAAATTTCCTGAAGTCAAACATTAGTAATAAAAGTATAGCAACATTTGTCTTCTTTAATAAGCTTGCTAATTAATATAGTGACTTATTTTTAGTGACATTAAATTAATAAAGTTTTCTATACTTAACGTTTTTCTATTCATCAGCATTTTCATATTTCTCATTAATAAGTTATAGAAGTAGTAGACATTTTACCAACTACTTTGTAACAATTTATAATAAATTCTGACTTTTTAAATGTTAATGTTTTGGTCTAAAACAAAACTATATATTATTTGATTTTGTGTATGTGTATCTTTTTAGGAGATAATTCCTTACATGGCTAAGGAATATGGATTCCAGTATGAACTAGTCCAATATAAGTGGCCCCGCTGGCTTCATCCACAGACTGAAAAACAAAGGATTATTTGGGGTTACAAAATTCTTTTTCTTGATGTCCTTTTTCCACTAGCAGTAGATAAAATCATTTTTGTTGATGCTGACCAGGTAATAAGATTATTGTTTTTAGTTGAACTCAAACTTCTTTCATGTCTATCTTAAGGAATAAATTTATGTTGCTTGTATTTATTATCATTGTTGCTGCCCTACGTAAACATTTATGACATGATTGTGATACATAACCAAAATATCTCTAAAAACAAGCTGTCAGAATTCTAGGAGAAAATTGAAGGCATTTTAAGAAGTGCCATTTAGTATTTATGACATGGAAGACTTCTCTCTGAAGTAGTAGTTGTTAAGTGTGGGGATTAAAAGTAAAACAAAACTTACATTAGTCATACTAAGAGGAGTTACATGAGTTCTTATGAATATAAACCATTTGTTTATAATTAGGAATTTCTTCTTGCTACAGAAGTTAGCAGTTACATACAACTCCCATTCTTCCACCTTCAGCAGTATCTTTTGTCATTCAGCCAATAACCAAAAGGAAAAGAATGTTCTAAATTTGGCTAAAAAAAAAAAAAAAATTAGCCCTCAGCTTTCAAAATGTGTATATACCAAAGTCCTTACATGGCTTTTTTAAGCATTAGTGAAAAGAATTTTTTTAAATGTACACAACTTTTAAAAACAGTAATATGAAATTAAGATATAGCAGGGAGTAATGGCTCACACCTGTAATGCTAGCATTTAGGGAGGCTAAGATGGGAGAATCACTTAAAGCTGGGAATTTGAGATCAGCCTGGCAGCATAGCAAAACCCCATCTCTACAGTAAATAGAAAAACGTAGTCAAACAGTGTGACATACACCCATAGTCTCAGGAGGCTGAGGCAAGAGTATCATTTGAGCCTGGAAGACTAAGATTATGGTGAGCTATGATGTTCCACTGTACTGTAGCCTAAGCAACAGAGTGAGACCTTGTCTTTAAGTAAGTAGATAGATAAATAGAAGTTTATTGGGATGCAGAAAAATGTATACACATTATAAGTGATGTTATCTATGTATTATCTGTTATCTATTATAGACATAGTTAGAACACCTCATAATTGTAGAAGTCAAATCTGACTTGTATATATCTTTTGTTATTGGTATATGTTGAGCATTACAATCTTAATATAGTTTTTTCCTTTCTTAAAATGTGTGTATGGTTCGGCACCTATAGCTCAACCAGCTATGGCGCCAGCCACATACACCTAAGGTGGCGGGTTTGAATCCCCAGCCCGGACCCGCCAAACAACAATGACGGCTGCAACCAAAAAATAGCCGGGCGTTGTGGCGGGCACCTGTGGTCCCAGCTACTTGGGAGGCGGAGGCAGGAGACTCGCTTGAGCCCAGGAGTTGGAGGTTGCTGTGAGCTGTAATGCCACGGCACTCTGCCCACGGGGACAGCTTGAGGCTCTGTCTCAAAAAAAAAAAAAAAAAATGTGTGTACATTTTGACACCTTCCATATATTATAAATTAATATTAGAATTAATTAGAATTAGAATTTTTGTAGGAAAAAATTTAAATCTTATGACTTATTTATATTCTAAACTCTATTATTAGTTGTATACTATGTTCCAAATTAGCAAATATGAATAATTATAATTAATAATAAAAACTAAGAAAATAGGCAAGTATAGATGACAAAGTAAGTATTACTAAATGTACTATCAATATTTTTCTTTCTCTTACCTTCCCCTGCTTATACACAGTTAGTTTTCCCAACAGGCTTGACTCAATTAAAAATATGCAGCATACATTATTTCATTATAACTTTTTGGAATAATCAAGAGATTTTTCCTTATGATTCAAACTAATATTTGCCTATATACCATAATGGTGCTTTAGCATAAGAAATGATTTTGAATTGTTCATATAATGAGAAACAAAAAGCTATGCACTTATATAACATTGAACTCCTTCCCCAAATGTATTATATGTTATATAAAATATTTGCTTAGAAATATTCTTACTGTCAGTAAGATCACTGTTAATAAGCCAAGAACATAAATTTTAAGTTTCCTTTAATCTGTAAGGACAAGAGGAGAAAAAAATTAGTAAATTCACACTTCACGAAAGCATTGTGAGGAAAATGCAGTTTTGTATATTTCTACAAGAGGGTATGATGATTTGAAATTCCCATACAATGGGCTCATGTTCTTTTACAGTCTTTATAAAAGACACTTTTGATTATTTAGATTGTGAGACATGACCTAAAAGAACTGCGAGATTTCAATCTGGATGGCGCTCCCTATGGGTACACTCCATTTTGTGATAGCCGCACTGAAATGGATGGATACCGTTTCTGGAAAAAAGGATACTGGGCATCACATCTTCTCAGAAGGAAATACCATATCAGGTAAGAAAAATCATACTCTCTTATCTTTCATTTAATAAATAATGTATTGAAATGTCTTAATGCAATAACTAAGAAAATGCAGTGAAGGCTGTGTTAACCAGTTTGATGGAAGTATTTCAAATTGTATATAAAACCAGCACATTGTACCCCATAATTGTATTAATGTACACAGCTATGATTTTAAAAAAAAAAAATTGAAGGTTTGTGGCTAGTCTATCAGAGCCACTTTCCCAACAGAATGGGCGTACTTTGTGCCTCTCGGTTATATTTTAGAAATTCTTTCAATATTTCAAACTTTTTCATCACTATTATAATATCTGTTTTAGTGATTTGTGACCAGTAATCTTTGATATTACTATTATAATTGTTTGGGGGTGCCCAAAAAAGATGATGAACTAATCGATAAATGTTGTATGTATTCAAAAGTAATAATGTATTGAATGACAACATTCAGTTTTCTTAGAAGTTATATAAGAACAACCAATATAGTGCTTATTACATGTCAATCACTTTATGTATATTAACTTATAAAATCTTTAACAACCTTTTGAGTTACTGTTATAATCTCCATTTTATTGATGTGGAAACTGAGGCAGAGAATATTTGTTTAACTTGCCCAGGCTAAGCCAAGAGTTAAACTCAAGTAATATGGCTCAAGTAAATGCCTCTGAGTACTCCAGAAATTTTAAACTTGGGTTTATCAAATAGTGAAATGAAGATAACTGTCTTCAAAGCTGTTATTCTTTTGTAGAGCCATGAATTTCATGACAGACAGCTTGAGAAATCTTAATGTTACCCTAAAAGAATATGGATCCTACCAAAATTATAACAAATTTCAAACTCCTTGGAAACAGTATTAGACATTCATAATCAATTTCTGTGCCTTCATCTGCAATTTACTCACATGTCACTTTTATAGGTGCAAACAATACAAATGCAAACCATAAACCATTTTCTATTTATTGTACAGATGGGGTTTTGCTATGTTGCCCAGGCTGGTCTCAAAAAGTAGTTTACTAATAAAATTCCTATCGGAAAACCACAGATGTCAAGAGAAGAACCAGCAAGATCTGCTATTATGGAGCAAATTTATGAAAGGAGTAATTGTTATTAGGTCATAAAATATCTCCAGTTACTACTGTCCCTGTAGACATTCTCTAGGGGAAAAGAAAACTATATAAATAACATAGGCTTTCAACAAGTATTCATTTTTGCAGTGCCTTATATGTAGTGGATCTCAAGAAGTTCAGAAGAATTGCAGCAGGTGACAGGCTCAGAGGCCAGTACCAAGCTCTTAGTCAAGACCCAAACAGTCTTTCAAACCTTGATCAGGTAGGTAAAATGTTAATAGGATAATTTTTGCACATACACATAAGACAGCTCCAACACCCTGCTTATCAACTTTAAATTCTTACACTTTAAGCTTCTTTCTCAAACTCTTACCCTTTATGTAAATGTCTAATAGATATCTCTACTTACCTATAATTTTTTTTCACTTCAAGCTCAACATTTTTTAAACTATTAGTATTTTATCCTCACTTTTCTGTTCTTAAACCTATTATTTCTACTCTGTGCCCTATCTCATTTGGTTAACATCTTTTACTCTCTTCTATCCTCATTTAAACATGATGAAGTCTTTCTCTCCCTTCACCTTACATCTTTAAGACAAACTCCCTTCATCCAGTACCCCCACCACCCTGATACCTTCTCCTCATAGATACCTTTTTCCTCATATCCTATTAATTTCCTAATTACTGATCTGAAACATTTCAGACAATTTAAGCAGAAGCAAAATATCCTGCAGCCCATAATTCCTATTCTTTTTTTCCTTATTTTTGTTAGAACCATGCATGTTTGTTCATTCATTTAGCAAGTACTTGCTGAATGCCTCCTGTGGCCAGCCATCAGAAAACAAAAGCAGGGGTCCTTTAGCTCATGATGTTTTTATTCTAGTAGGAAAATAAAATTTGAAAATAAACAACATGTAAATGTAATTAATGTTTTGAAGAAAAGACATGAAGGCGTGGTTGAGAGTTGAGAATGGTAGATAGATAGTAAGTGTCTGTAGTTGAATTGTTTGCACCTATGAAAGTGACATTTGAGTAAATTGCAGACAGAGGCATAAAAAAAGTTGATTATGAAGATGTCTGTGAGTATTTCAGGCCAAAGAGAACATAGCTCATTCAAAAATCCCAAGGTGAGAATGGACTTTAAGTGTTTCAGGAATATCAAGGAGACCAGTATGGCTTGTACAATGGGGGGAGTGCAAATGGGGTAAGGGAAGTAACAGAGGGTCCAGATGATGGAGAATGCTTAGGCCTTTTGTTTAAAAATCTAGTAAATGGGAGGAAATTACAGCTCAAAATACTGATGACTTACTGAAGACCACACTGATAAGGGACTGATTTTTTTTTTTTTTTTTTTTTTTTTTTAGCTGGGGCTGGGTTTGAACCCGCCACCTCTGGCATATGGGACTGGCACCCTATTCCTTTGAGCCACAGATGCTGCCCAGGGACTGATATTTTTAAAAAATCATTCTTGAAAATTAGGAAAACTCCAAGTATATGTGTGTGTACGTACAAAATAGGGTCTTTTCAATATGGCAATTAGTAGGAAACTGACTTTGGGCCCTCAGTAAACACCAATAACATGCCAGATTTAGATTATGAGTAATACGTTTTTGTAATTCTTACTAATAATATGTTATTTTTAAGAAACCCTTAGTTTAACATATAAGCAAAAGTCTATGAAATTGGGCAACAAAGGACTCATTTTTTAAATAGTCCAGGAACCATGTGAGGGGTTCTCCTAATACTTCACCACCATATTTGGGGGATTATTGCCCCTACTCTTATGCACTTTGGCTCCCAACCCCACCAGCTCACTGAACATCTCTCAGTCAAGTCCAAATGTCTTTTTATTAGGTAGAAGTGTCTAGCAAGCACTTATTTTTATGTATCCGCTTTGCAACTTGAATGTTTTCTACCACTCCTTTCTTGATACTGTGAACTTCCCTTGGCTTCCATAATAGCAGATCTTCATGGTTCTTCTGTGACATATGTGGTTTTACCATAGAAGTTTTATCAGTAAAATACATTTTTTAATTTTTCATTCAAATATTGCCACATTGTTTGTACCACCCTCATAGGTTCCTCCATAAGCCTCAACCTCAGAATTCTTGCCTTTAATCTTCTCGTTTTTCATTTTCTTGGCCTCCAAGAGTGTATGAGTTCATTAGAACCAGTCAAGCCATTCACCACTTCTCATGAATCAGTTTACACTAGAACCTCTGTAAATTGACCACCCAAGGGACTGCTAACAAATTGGTCAAAATCCGGAGGTGGTCAACATAAGGAACTAGGCCTACTCTACTGATGCATCCATATGGCGCATGTCCAGTCTGTGAAAATTAGATCAACTGTAGGAGGTGGTCATCATAGGGAGGTGGTCAGCTATGGAGGTTCTAGTATGTATTCTACCGTAGGTTACTTTTCTTTTCATACAAACTGAATGATAAGATATATAATGTGAAGCAAGCTAGAACAATTCTTAGAAATAAATTTATCACATTAAGCACAGAGGTTTCTGTCTATAACTTACTAGGTTCATTTTGCCAGTCAAGCATCCTTTAACTCAGGTACCCAGCAATCTTTCCTTAAAAAGCCCCACACATGCAGAAATGTGAAAATATTCTTGAATTTTTGTATCCAGTGGGGAGATGAAATGTCACCTCAGAATCTGGAGAGTGTGGTGGTAACTGTTAGTTGGAGGGAATTGGAGTGGTGAGTTTTTGGGCCTCCCTCTTCGTCCCTGGTGCTAGGGGTGGTCTAGGGAGGTATGGGCATAATTTCAGTGTATGAGTTCATTGGTAACACAGGTGATTGGGTCAAATTAGGTGTTTTAAGCTGAAAGTAGAGAAAAACCTCAGATTTGGATGTTTTTAAGATGTTTAGTCTGAATGACATCTTGAACTGTTTTCCCTCTGACTGATTTCTATACCTCTATGTTTAAATTGTTTTTTTTTTTTTTCTGTAGGATCTTCCCAATAATATGATTTACCAAGTTGCTATTAAGTCTCTTCCTCAAGACTGGCTATGGTGTGAAACCTGGTGTGATGATGAATCCAAACAAAGAGCCAAAACAATTGATCTGGTGAGCATCTGTGTGTTCGTTTGTATAGAAGCAAGTATGGAAATGTTCAAATAGAAATATTTTATTTTACAATGGAATGGCACACATATTATCCTGCTTTTTCTACTGTTCAGTCTGTAACACATTTAACTTAGGTTGGAAAGATAGGCCTGTGTTGGGGGCCCCTAAGAGCACCCTCAGATTTGATGATTCACTGAGAAGGCTTATAGGATGCAGGATCTAATTGTACTCATGTACGATGAGTACATGTAAGATGTATCCTTTCATCTATTATAATGAAAGGATACAAAGCAAAGCCAGCAGAGGGAGTAGGTACATGGGGTGAAGAGAAAATTGAGTACAGAATTTTAAGGGTCCTCTTTCTGTGAAGTAACTCAGGACAAACTTAATTCTTCAAGCCACAGGAAATCCTACAACCTGTGTGAATTGTTACCTACCAAGGAAGCTTTTTAGAAACTGAGTATTCATGGTTGTTACTAAGATGTCACAACATAAGCACCATATGCCTCACAGACACCAAAATTCCCAACTCCTAAAAGGAAAGCAACTGTTTAGCAAAACCATAATATTTGCACAAATAATTTAGGCAGAATGAGCCTCTCCTTTCAAGGAACAGTGAAAACTATCCTCAAACCTAAGATCCAGATGCCAATCAAGGGCCAGCCTTAACAAGCAGGACTTCTTAAGTCTAGCCATCTCCAGCTTGCTGTGTCAACTCTTTTTGGATCAGGGCTTTTGAAAGAAAAGACATGAACTGGCTGAAAGTATTCATGGGTTATTCATCTTAACATACATTCAGTTTAGTTCTCCTGACAATATTTTCTCTTATTAAAGGCAACCAAGATAATTTTGTCTACTCAAATTATCCATCTGTTTTTCTTTCTTTCTTATTTTTAAGAGATCATTTTTCTTACATTTTCATTTTAAGCACTTTATACTATGCAATTTAACTCTTCTAACGTAAAATATTTCAACCAATTTATTGTCTGTCTAGATTATTAGAACTTAACATTTCAATACTATATTGTCTTTAATAGCTATAAGATAATACAGTTCTTTTTCTTACCATAATGTTTTTACTGTACTAATTTAGTGTAGAGTAATTATTTTAAAAAGATTCTTATTGAAAGATAAACTACCAAAATATTAGAATTCATATAATTTTGAACAAAATCAGGCAGGAAAATGAAATGTAGAGGCATTTGTTCAGATACACGTAGAAGTATGTATTTTAAAAGCAGCATGCCAACAACATGTTAGATCAATCATAAGTGATAGCGTGTAGCAGAAATAAATAAAATGGCATTATTGGCCAACCACAGTGGCTCACTCCTGTAATCCTCAAACTTTGGGAGACCAATGCAGGAGGATCACTTGAGCTCAAGAGTTTGAGACAGCTTGAACAAGAGCGAGACACCATCTCTACAAAAAATAGAAAAATTAGCTGGTGTGTTGGCAATTGACTGTAGTCCCAGTTACTTGGGCGGCTAAGGCAGGGATCACTTGAACCCAGGAGTTTGAGGCTGCAGTGAACTATAATGAGGCTGCTGCACTCTTGTCTGGGCAATAGAGTGAGCTCCTGTCTCAAAAAACAAAAAAGCCACTAAAAAAGGCATTGTTAAGAGGGAAGCAAGAGAATTTGGTAAAGAGAGGCCAATAACATTATGGAATATAACTGCTCAGATGTTTGAAGAACAATGTAAAAATGTTTAAAAACTCCCATGTTGGTTAACAGGCTTCTTAATGTATCACTGTGGTCTGTGGAAAAGGCTAGAAGATGCAAAGAGATGCTGTATTAGCCACTAAAGCCTTAGAATAAAGTTGATGTCTCTTTGGACTTTAAAATTGTTCCTATGCAGCTTATTTTATTTTTGTTTAGTCAAATAAACAAGAGGGTTTTTCATGGGGAAAAAAGAAAGATATTGTGAAGGTCACATTGTGATGGATTAAGTGGCGTGAGTCTTCTGTGGATCTTAGGTATTAGGTTAGCATGAGCTTCCCTAACAAACCCCAGAATTTCAGTGGCTTCATGCTTACCCAGGAAGAAGCCTAAGTGGTGTCTCTGTCAGTGTCTTGGGTGTGATTCAGAGGCTGTTCTCCCCCCCATGTGGCTGCTTTCAATGTACAGTTCTCACTTGCCACTCTGGCTCCTGAGCACTAAACGCTGATGGTCTGAATTGAAATGTGCTATAAGGTATAAAGTACATACCAGATTTTGAAGACACAGTAAAATAAAAAGAACATAGATGTATCTCATCACTAATTTTTGTATTGATTACATGTTGATTAATAATATTTTAGATGAATTGGGTTAAATGTAGTATTAAAATATTTCACCTATTTAGTATTAAGTACCTGTAGTATTTAAGTATTTTACCTCTTCTTTTTATATTTGTATTATTCATGTAGCTGCTAGAAAATTTTAAATTATATGTGTGATTTTCATCATGTCTATTGGATAGTGCTGACCTGGAGAAAAGGGGAAAATGAATGTAGAAAACACATCTTGAATTCTAAGGCCTGGCCCCTTGATGGGAGTTGGTCACATGAACATATGTAGATGTAAGAGGAACTGACAAATGCCTTTCCTGGATGGACAACTACTTCCTAGCAATAGCAGTACACAGAAAAAGGATGGGTAGTGTAAATTTTGGTGTTCAGCCTATCTCTTCCTCAGAAATGCTTAAAAATAAAATTAATGAACATGCTATTCTTGGTCAGCATCTGGGGAAAATGTTAAGGGTTTGCAGAAAAATCCCAAGGACATGGCCTGACAGAGAGGAAGAGTGATTAATAGTATTGAAGGTGGGAACGAAATGTTTATGAATGTCATGGTACTGTTTCACTTTTCCATTTCAATCAAGGTTTTTCAGTGTCAGCGTTATTGGCATTTAGAGCTAGAGAACTGGGGACTGTCCTGTGCAGCATCTGGTACTCAACAGCATCCCTGGCCTCTACCCACTAGGTGGCAGTAGCACCCCACCGCTCTCCTGCAAACGGCCAGGATTTTCTCCCCATCCTGCCAAAGCTCTCCTGAGAGGCATGATTACCCAGTTAAGAACCACTGATAAAAGTGCGCACGTGAACACAACACACACACACACCACGAAAACAAAACCCAAAATACATTGCAGCGCAAGAAACTAAGTAAAACATAGTATTTTTATTTTAATAGTTCATGAAAATTAAAAAGAAAGCAGATAGTTTCATTAACTTCTCTGTTTAAAAAAACATTGCCTGCAAAGTTAATTTCTGCAGAGAAAATCTTGTTTAACATTTACTTCAGGAATATATCAACTCTAGAAGAAATATCCACAATGAATGAAGTTGAACATATTTTGGCAAGGAAAGGATTAAGACAACAGGCCCAGGGCTCCTGACTGAGCTTTCCCCTAAGCCAATGGGATAAATCAAAGTGGAGGAAAGGTTCTGCAGAGATGTGCTTTAAGAAGCCTGCATTAATGCTTTGTCAGTGGCAAATGGACTTTCTTTAAAACTTGACCTTTATGCTTCTCCCCTTGTCTTTTCTGTCTTGATAAATGGCACATCCACTGCTGAAGCCAGTGGTACTAGGTGGAGCTGTCTTTGAGGCCTCGCTTTTCTCACATCTCTTACATCAGCAAGTCCTGTCAGCTGTGCCTCCAGATGCCTTTTAACATTATTTTTCCAAGAAATTTTATAGTACAACCAAGCGGTTTAAATTGATCATATATCGATAGAACTTTAGAAATTTTCTTATTTTAATTTCTTTTGCAGGTAAAGGAGCTAAAATACACCCCTGCCCCCCACCCCCAACAAAGTTACTCCCTGATCCTGGTCCTGCTATTGGAGTTGGAACCTTAAGAGCTAAGATTCTACTTCCATTGTTTTTCCACTGTGCCTATAAACCAGGCTGGTCTGCTGTGTTCTTTTGCAGAACAGTCATATGATGTAATAGTAATAGATGCAGAAAAGCATTTGATAAAATCCAGCATCCTTTTTTAATTAGACCACTGAGTAGTATAGGCATAGGTGGTACATGTCTTAAACTGATCAAAGCTATCTAAGACAAACCCACAGCTACTATTTTACTGAACAGAGTAAAACTGAAAGCTTTTCCTCTTAGAACTGGATCCAGACAAGGTTGTCCTCTGTCACCATTACTATTCAACATTGTGCTGGAAGTTTTAGCCAATACAATTAGGCAAGACAAGAAAATAAAGGGCATCCAAATGGGAGCAGAGGAGGTTAAACTCTCCCTTTTTTGCTGATGATATGATCTTATACCTGGAGAACCCCAAAGACTCAACCACAAGACTCTTGGAAGTCATCAAAAAATTCAGTAATGTCTCAGGATATAAAATCAATGTCCACCAGTCATTTGCTTTTGTATACACCAACAATAGCCAAGATGAGAGGTTAATTAAGGACACAATTCCCTTTACCGTAGCCCCAAAGAAAATGAAATACTTAGGAATATACCTAACAAAAGAGGGGAAGGACCTCTATAAAGAAAATTATGAAACCCTAAAAAAGGAGTTAGCAGAGGACATCAACAAATGGAAAAACATACCATGCTCACGGCTGGGAAGAATCAACATTGTTAAAATGTCTATACTTCCCAGAGTAATTTACCGATTCAACACCATTTCTATTAAAATGCCAACATCCTACTTTCCAGACTTGGAAATAATGATTCTGCATTTTGGATGGAACCAGAAAAAACCCCATATAACTAAGGCAGTTCTTACTAACAAAAACAAAGCTGGGGGTATCACCTTACCAGATTTTAGGCTGTACTACAAAGCCATAGTGATCAAGACAGCATGGTACTGGCACAGAAATAGAGACATAAATATTTGGAATCGAATAGAAAACCTGGAAATGAAACCAACAACTTCTAGCCACCTAATCTTCGATAAACCAAACAAGAGCATCCACTGGGGGAAAGACTCCCTATTTAATAAATGGTGCTGGGAGAACTGGATATCCACATGTGAAAGACTGAAGTGGGACCTGCACCTTTCTCCACTTACAAAAATTGATTCAAGATGGATAAAGGACTTAAATTTAAGGCATGAAACAATAAAAATTCTCAAAGAAAGAATAGGAAAAACACTGGGAGATATTGGCCTAGGGAAAGACTTTATGGGGAAGACTGCATGGCAATAACACCACCACCAATAATAAACAGATGGGATTTAATGAAACTGAAAAGTTTCTGTACAGCCAAGGAGACAACAACCAAAGCAAATAGACAGCTACTCAATGGGGACGGATATTTGCTTATTTTGAATCAGACAGAAGTCTAATAACCAGGATCTATGCAATTAATCTACAAGAAAAAAACCAACAATCCCATACATCAATGGGTAAGAGACCTGAATAGAATCTTCTCTAAAGCCAATAGATGAATGACTACTAAGCATATGAAAAAATGCTCATCATCCCTAATTATCAGAGAAATGCAAATTAAAACCACCCTGAGATATCATCTAACCCCAGCGAGAATGGCCTATTTCACAAAATCTCGAAACTGCAGATGCTGGCACGGATGTGGAGAGAAAGGAACACTTTTGCACTGCTGGTGGAACTGCAAACTAATACAACCTTTTTGGAAGGAAGTATAGAGAAACCTTAAAGAACTTAACCTAGACCTCCCAATTGATCCTGCAATCCCATTACTGGGCATCTATCTAGAAGGGAAAAAAACCTTTTATTATAAAGATACTTGTACTAGGCTGTTTATTGCAGCCCAATTTACAATTGCTAAAATGTGGAAACAGCGTAAATGCCTTTCAACCCAGGAATGGATTTGTAAGCTGTAGTATATGTATACCGTGGAATATTATTCAGCCATCAAAAATGATGGAGATTTTTTAGCGTTTGTACTAACCTGGATGGAGGTGGAACACATTATTCTTAATGAGGCATCACAGGAATGGAGAAGTAAGAATCCTATGTATTTGACTTTGATATGAAGACAATTAATGACAGTTAGTGACATGGTGGGGCATGGGGGAAGGGGAGACCAGA
>NW_003852429.1:5504686-5543168 GCF_000181295.1 Otolemur garnettii | reverse complement strand
TAGAATGATTTTGAAGTATTTCTTTTTCTATTGTCTATAAGATTTGTTATGATCTGTTTTTTTGAAATTATCTTTTACTTATATTTATAAATATTAGTTGTCTATTTTTTGAGACTTTGGAAAAAACAAAAGAAGAAGAAGGTAACTGATCAAAGTATTCTATATAGACATACTTCTATCTGACAATGTGAATGTTACTTTCTTTGCATTATTACTATTATTATTGCTTAATGTTTCGTTGCAACAATCGTCTGATTTCTTTTCAGAATGTATTTGTCTTCATTCGTTCTTTATGAGGTTTTTGTTCTCAGTCCTTATGTTAAATATTATTGTTGTCATTAAATTTAGCCTTTTTAATTCTGTGAAAGCAAAAGTAGAAACCTAATATACACATGTATAAGTAAGAAAAATAAATTTAAAAAAAGAAAATATATATGATTAGATCAGATCTTATGTCAAAGAATTTTACAGAGTTGTTTAACAAGCTTGTTATGAACTATGGGAATGTCTTTCCACAATTTTGTTTAAATTTCTGATCAAGATATTTCTTTAAGCAATTATTTATATAAGTTGTAACTTATAATTTTTACTTGATCCTGTTTATGTTAAATTTTCAGTAATGAAAGTATTTAATAGGCTCTGCTTTGTATAAAATGTTTTTTATTTGCTGCAGTGACACAGCATTGTCAGTTATTTCCTTTATGTTTCTTGGAACATGATTTTTCATTAACAAAGTTTATTTAAATTTTTAGTGCAATAACCCCAAAACAAAAGAACCTAAACTAAAAGCTGCTGCCAGGATTGTCCCAGAATGGGTAGAATATGATGCTGAGATAAAACAACTACTAGATCATCTGGAAAACAAGAAGGAAAATGAAGGTAAGTCCATCCTGCATTGATGACTGACCCATGTGTTTGTTGTGTTAATATTAGAGTGGATAATATAGAGTACTCATTCCTTAGTGACACTATCAAGTGATTAATTTGGGATTTCTGTAAGTCTGTGGCATGATTGAGAAACTTTATTTTTACATACACTAAGATTACAAATTTAAGACACAGATACAGCTTTAGTTCGTATCTCTGTGCAGATGAATAGTCTAACATTAGCCTTCTGACAGAAGATAGAGGTGAAAAATAAAAGGCATGCTGGTCTTTAAGAATACTCTGAATTTCCCAGATGTGAAAATCCAAGCAAGCTCTGAAAATTAATAAAAGCCTTACGTCACTGACTAAGAATATTATCCCTATCCCCGAATTAATCTCCTGCATTATACAGGTTTCTCCACATATTCATTGTTCTAGGATCCTTAGTCATGGGCTAGAGAGTGACTTAGATAATATTTGCTTTCATTCCTTATATTTAAAAAGTTGTAGTTAGCTTGGCATTTCATTACCTTACATAAATGTTCAATAAATATGTGTTGAATTTATTTTTAAAGCTGGTATAAACATCTTGATTCTCTCCTAATCTCTTTCCCTGTCAGTGCTACCTGTCTTCCTATTATTCTTATACTGAGTTCCTCTTGGGTTTCCGTCAGTATGTTAGAGGTTTTCACTAGGTTATATTAGTTTTTCCTCTCAATAATTCTTTCTAATAGTTCCAAATACAGTTCTCATCTTCCTCGGAATTACTTTTAGGGAAGTAAAAAGTTTTAGGGAAGTTGTACTTCATCTTGACTTATTCTTTTACTTTTTTAAAAAATGTGTTGGTATGTGAGAGGTTTAGTATTTAAAACATGCCCACGTATATGTAGTAAGCTAGTATGGATAAAGATACCATTTCAAGCTAAAAGAAAAAAATTAATCTGGAAGTGGAATGACATAATTCTTTTTACAGGGAGAGAAAGATAAAAGGAGACACAAAGGAGGGAGAGAAAGAAAAAAAGCAAACAAAGGAAGGAAGAAAAGAAAATTACCTCACACAAAAAATTTTAAATGTACAGAACAGAGATGAAATTCTGACCAGGCGTGGTGGCTCACGCCTATAATCCCAGCACTTTGGGAGGTCAAGAGAGGAAGATTGCTTGAAGTCAGGAGTTCAAAAACAGCCTGGGCTAAATATAGCAAGACCCTGTCTTTAAACAAAAAAGACCAAATATTTCTCTTATCAAATTGAGAGATAGTTAAAGGATTAATAATACCCAGCATTAGTGAAGATGTTGGCAAGTGAGCACTTTCATATAACTATACATGTATTACTTGATGATATTTTGTGATATTTAAAAGTATATATATAAAGTAGGTATATAAGGTAAACAAATTTTATAATATGTATAAAAACTTATGCCCTGGCTCGGCACTTGTAGCTCAGCAGGTAGGGCGCCAGCCACATACACCAGAGATAGTGGGTTCGAATCCAGCCCAGGCCTGCCAAACAATAATGACAACTACAACTAAAAAATAAAAATAGCCAGGCATTGTGGTGGGTGCCTATAGTCCCAACTACTTGTGAGACTGAGGCAAGAGAATCACTTAAGCCCCAGAGTTTGAGGTTGCTGTGAGCTGTGATGCCACCGCACTCTACCGAGGGTGACAGAGTGAGACTCTGTCTCACAAAAAAAAACTTATGGAGTGGCGCCTGTGGCTCAAAGGAGTAGGGCGCCAGCCCCATATTCTGGAGGTGGTGGGTTCAAACCCAGCTCCGGCCAAAAACTGCAAGAAAAAAAAAAAAAAAACTTAAGCCCTTTGACCCAGCAATTCACTCAACGAAATTTACATTTAAAAAAGGAAAATAATGTGTATATTGGTATGTTTATTATAGCATTATTTTTAATAATGAAATAGAAATAGGGCGGTGCCTGTGGCTCAAAGGAATAAGGTGGCCAGCCCCATATATTGGAGGTGGTGGATTCAAGACCGGCCCCAGCCAAAAAGTGAGAAATAAAAATAATCTAACTGACCATCAATAGACAATTGATTACATAAATACTGATACAATGAAACATAGTGAAGCCTTTCAAGACAAGTGAGATAAATGTATTTGTACTGATAGCATACTTTAACTTTAAAAAAGTTATAAAACAATATTTATAATATTTATTCCATTTCCATTAAAGAAAAATAATTTGTGTATATGTGTTTGTTCATAGGTATGTGTATAAATAAGGGAGAGAAGTTTTACAAAAGAGGTTCTTAGTTTTTTTATCTTAATTTTTAATTACATATCCAAGCCATATTCATTATAAACATTAGATCCATATGGAAGTATAAAAATAAAATTGGAAGTCCTTTACTTACTGAAATCTAAAGAGACAGCCATTTTTAAGGATATGGTATATCTTTTATAACTCTTACATTTCTCTTATTATGTATTATATTTGTTTGATAGGGCTGCTATAACAAACTGAATGGCTTACACAGCAGACATTTATTGTCTCACAGTTTTGGAAGCTATAAGTCAAAGGACAGGGAGTCTGCAGGGTTGATACCTTCTGAGGGTTTTGAGAGAAAGACTTGTCCTGCCTCTCTCCTTGGCCTGCAAATGGCTGCTCTCTCCCTGTTTCCCTTCACACTGTCTTCTATTCTCTATCCTTGTTCTATAAGGACACCAGTCATATTAGGTTAGAGGCCACCCTAATGACCTTATTTTAACTTGATTATCTCTGCAAAGACCTGCCTCCAAATAAGGTCACATTTTGAGGTACTAGAAATTAGGATTTAATATGTGAATTTGGAGGGAACCAAAAATTCATGTTTTTGAACATATGAATTGAGCCTATAACATGAGTAAAGTTGACAATCTTGTAATATATTTAGAGGCTATATATATATATATATGAAATCTTTTTAGGCCCATTTCTGGGTATTTTGTCTTTTTGCTGCTATTATAAGTGGAATTTTTCTCTTCCAATATATCTTCTTTCTGATTGTTGCTTGTACATAAAAATAATACTATTAATTTCTGTACATGGATTTTTATTTTCTGTGCTTATAATAATACATGCTTATAGCAGTATTTCTGCTTATTCTCTTGGGTTTTTCCAAGAATACATACATCTTACTCGCAAATAAAGATAGCTTTTCCTTTTCCTTTCTAATCCCTTATACATCACATTACTTTTTCATGTCTAATTGCTTTTGCTGATACATCTAATATTGTGTTAAGTGACAGTGGTCGCAGTAGACCTCTTTTTCTTCACTTTTGCTGGCCAATTTTGTTCTCTATTAAGATAATAGCTTTGGGTTAGGAAAAACATTTTTATCATGTTTTGGAAATAACCATTGATTCTTATTTTAATAAATGTTTTTTATCAAAAATGAGTTTAATTAGTTAAATTTTAACACCATCCTCTTTTAATAGAGAGGTGACCATATAATTTTTAAACTTGGAATAATATTATAAACAATATTAATAGATTTCTTAATATTGAATCCTTGTTCCTATTATTGAATCATCCTTTTATTCTTAGAATGAACTCTACTTGGTCAGGACCTATTATTCTTTGTATGTGCTGGTAGAGTCTTTAAAAGGTAAATATTTTTACATAAGACAATCTGTAGGGTTCTTTTACAAAAATTTTTCAGGTTTTGATATTTTTCTATTGACACCACAGTTACCACCACTTCATGAAAAGGCTTAGTAACTGTATTCCTTTTTTGTGCTCTGGGACAGTTTACATGGTGCTTTTGTCATCTTTCTCTGCTTT
The DNA here is from genome assembly GCF_000181295.1 of Otolemur garnettii. NCBI lineage: Eukaryota > Metazoa > Chordata > Mammalia > Primates > Galagidae > Otolemur > Otolemur garnettii. Next base: position 5,538,519 of record NW_003852429.1, on the reverse strand, counting down.
TTCTGTGGAAATTAGTCTGTTTAGGCTTTACAAAGCTTCTGGGGTCAGTTTTGGCAAATTATATTTTCTGAGGAAATGATATATTCATGGTTTAAAATATGTCATATAGTGTTGTAAAAAGCACTGCCTTCATTTTTTAAAATACCTTTGTCTCAGTGATTACATTTTTTTGGTGTAGTCATGCTTTCTCTGATTATTTTTCTCTTGTGCTTTGTCTGTTAAGTTAGCTCTTTAGCCATTAAATTATCAGAGCCTGTTGTGTTGTGTATTCAGTCTACTGTTTATATATCATTTCTTTTTATCTTTTGTAAGTCATCCAGCTTTTATTGTACTGTTCTTCCAACATTTAGAGTTAGACATTCAATTCATCTTTTATATTTTCATTGATGTGAGTTTTATGGCTATTAGTTTTCCTCTGAGTGATGCTATAGTGGTTTTATTATCTTTGGTTTCTAGATTTTGAGCTTGATTTTACCTTTGGCCTAAGAATTATATAATAAAAAGTATTGTTTTCCTATGTGAAAGGGCCTTTTTGTTTTCCAGTTTTGATATTTCTTTTTTTTTCTAAATTTGTTATTTCTGATGCTATTGAGTTGAGATCAAGAATGTTGTCTGTGTTATGTCTGCCATTCAGAATTTATGAATATTTTCTTTGTGCCCTAATATCTGATCAATTTCCATGAATGTTTTATGAGTTCTTGAAAAGAAGATCTGTTCTTTTTACCAAGGTACAGATATATATATACACATACATACACACATATATATATTTATATTATAGGTACATTTTAATAGATTTTTTGAGCTCCATGAGCTGTTTATTTTGGACTAGTGAGGAGCAACAAACTAAAACAAAGATATGCATAAGGATAAATGTTTTGGTACCAGCCATAACACACATGGGTTCCCTTCCAGTGGCTTGGTGGGGCAGGAGGCCGTCGGATTGGAAAATAGGAAATAATAGACAAGAAACAAAGAAATAGTTTTTAAAGCAGTGGGGATTCGGGAGACAGCATACCTATCTTCGTGAGGCTTCCAGTATGCAGCCCCAAATACCAGGCTAGCTCTGTATTTATTTCATACACCAGCATTTCAATCATAACTCTCATGAAGGCAAGGTAAACAGTCCTGTCATGGTTGTTGCTGTGCCTCCATTTCTTTAACTAACCTATTTCTTTAATTACACTAATTTATGGATTTACTTGTTACTTTTATTGTTTTAAGGTATTTATAATCTTTATACAAACAGTTTGGATAATGAAATAGTCCAGGACCAGGATGTCAGGAAAATACTCTATTTAGACCAAGCTCGCAAATCACAGAAGTGATTTTTGTAATACTCCAATAGCCTTATGTCCAGACAGACTCCTCTGGCCAAATGAAGGTGACAGAGAAAAGAGATATTTCATCTCCTTATCTGGTGCAGAGCAATTCTTACTGCATTCAACAAAGTTTAAACTTTCTACATTCCCAACTCCAGAGGGCAAGGCAAAATCTTTCATTTTAGGAAAAAATTTTCTTCAAAAATTTATATAGGGCAGCATATAAATTTTACGTGGCTCGGTGAGTAGGATGCCAGCCCATATACCGAAGGTGGCGGGTTCAAACCCAGCCCCGGCCAGACTGCAACCAAAAGTAGCTGGGCGTTGTAGGGGGCACCTGTAGTCCCAGCTATTCGGGAGACTGAGGCAAGAGAATCACTTAAGCCCAGAAGTTGGAGGTTGCTGTGAGCTGTGTGATGCTATGGCACTCTACCAAGGGTGATAAAGGGAGACTCTTGTCTCTACAAAAAAAAAAAAAAAAAAATCATATAAAAATACTACAAGGAAAAAAATAAGCTATCATTCATATAGACCAGAGTAAAAATGGCAAAACATAGATGCCCAGAGTGAGCAGCCCCACCCTGGCATAAAACCGCTGCAGCTTCCAGCCACAACAGTGGAGCTGTGGGGTAGGGGCCAGGGAGGTCCAGCAAAATAGCCTTTGGAATTTTCAAGGGACAGGTTTCCACAGTGCTTTGCACTGAAATTAAGGTTCCTCTTGAATCACTTATCTCCTTTCTCTGTTTTCCTTTTGTCCATGCTCTATAATCATATTCCTAATTTAATTCCTAACCTTCTTACAACTAATAATTGAATATTGGCTTCAAGCTTATAAAATCATTATTACTAGCAATGCAAGCACATCAAGGTATGACTCTTCCCTTAAGTATTCCCATGCACCCTGCAGATAACAATAGTATATAAATGTTGTATGGTCTGATCATGAAGAAATAATACAATAACAAAAATAGAAGAGAAGGGGGAAGAAGTAGAGAAATAAACTTGCTTCTTTATTTGTAATAGCTGGGAGTCAAATGATATTGAAAGCTGACAGATGTAACTGAAACTTGAACATAGTTAAGAGTGTAACAAAAGGAAACACCAAGAAAGGTAATATTTTAAAATTTGTAAAACTTATTTTAGAATATTATCATTTTTATCTATGTTTTGCCAGTTTTACTCTGGTCTATATGAATGATAGCTTATTTTTTTCCTAATCTTTTTAGTAGTATTTTTATATGAATTTTTGAATGAAAAATTTTACCTAAAATGAAAGATTTTACCTTGCCCTCTGAAGGAAAAGGGTCCTGGGAGAGGGTATTATGACATACTCTGTATAATGAGCCAGGGTTGATGGTTAAGCTTTATGGTTCAGTGCTTTTCTGCACTGCTACTATAGGAAAAGGCCAAGAAGGTAATGCTTCTGCGCATCCACATCTCTGGCTCTCAGATCCTAGCCGGGTTTAGGAGGGCTTCTTTCTTCCTATATTTCCCAAATCCATTCTCATGCCTTCCCAAATGATACAGTTATACTTTGCTAGTATTTCATGAGATCTGTCCCTAAGATCTCCCTGCCATTTTTAACTCCCAGTCTACCCTTCCTCCTTCGCCTGGTGGTCTAGAAGCCCAACTCCTGCAGAGACTAGAAAGTCTGCAGTTCTTTGCTAGGACTGAGCATTGCATGGGCCACAGTAGCACAGCTGCACTGAAACAGTTAATTCAGTAGCAGAAAGGCACTGGGGAGAAGATGTCTGGCCTGGCTTTGCAAAAGTGCAAACCAGAGGCTGACGGAGGTACCTGCTATGCAGCATCAGTGATAGTAGAGTGATCATGCCAGGGTCAAATTTCAGAGAGACACCTCCCCCATTCTGTGGATTGCCAGAGGGAGCCAAACCTCCCCTGAAGGGGTATCAGAGGAGTAGTGTGGCTGGGGCAGAGGCGTGGCCTTGGAAGGAGAAAGACATTTGCTGCTTTGTTAACCTCTGGCTTGCAACAAACTCGGGTGAAACACTCCCCAGTTTCCATTGTGCACCTGAGGTAGTCAGGCTCCAGCTCCCCCTACCAGCTGGTGGCTGAGCGTGGCAGCCTGGCCAAGGAGGCATTAACTCCCCTTTGACTCTGGCAGGTGCAAATCCCTGGTGCATTTGCTCATTGGAGGGAACTAGGCCACAGCCCTATAGGGTTACCAAAGACCGGGCATAATGGAGGTGCAATGTGGGGATGGAAATAACAGCACCTTGCTAGGCGGGCCTTTCTGACTCCACAGAGCACCAGAGCGAGTCACACTTGAGCTGCTATCTAGTTGCTGGAGACCCTTTGAACTCTCCCACTTTATCTGCATTAGTGCTAACTGGGACAATTGGTTTGGAACTCTTCACCTGGGCCAATCATCTGGGGACCCTCCAAGGTTGTACCCTGGTTGCATTGAAGTGAGAGGGTCTGATTCTCCTTTCATTGAAGTGAGAGGGTCTGATTCTCCTTTCAGTTGTTGCTCTTGGGAGCAGGTATCTTAGTTGCTTGTATTTCTCCACAGCTGAGATTTCAGCCCAAAGCCACTGATTCACTAGGTTTGGATAGAGACTAGCTGAATACAAAACAGAGCCACCTAGCCCTGTCACACCAAGCAGGTCCCCAGAGACTCAGGCTGCAGTACTGAACAGGACCTTTGTAAAGTTGTAGGGGAAAAGCCATAGTCATCACTCCCAGATTTTTGGTAAAGGGCTGGTTAATTACAACTCCAGGAGCCCTCAATCCAGTTTTACCTTCCAGCTTCTCTAGCCAAACGGTGAAAAATAAACATGGGACGGAATCAGCAGAAAAATTCTGGTAACAGGAATAATCAGAGTAGATCAACTCCCCCAAGAAATGACAAAGGAGACACAACAGAAGATCCTGTTCATAAACAAATGGCTGAGCTGTCAGAAATTGAGTTCAGAATTTGGATGGCAAATAAGATTAATAGAATTGAAGTAAAGGTAGAACTAGAAATTCAAGGAGTAATTCAAAAGTTGTTGTAAGAATTCAGTGAATTCAAAGACAAAAGCTCCAAGGATGTTGATACATTGAGGCAAGAATTTGCAGCCCTCAAAGATCTGAAAAATACAGAAGAATCCCTCGGTAACAGAAAGGAGGAGGCAGAAGAAAGAATCTCTGACATTGAAGACAAAGCTTTTGAATACTTCCAAATGAATTCTCCTCAAAGAAGCAGAGAAGAGCAAAAACGGATCATTCCCTGAGATAGTTGTGGGACCACTGTAAAAGAACAAACATTGGCCTTACAGGAATTCCTGAAAGTGAAGAGGATGTTCCTAAAGGCACAGATGCTCTACTCCAAGATATAATCAAGGAGAACTTCCCAAGCATGGCAAGAGATATTGAAGCTCACATAGCAGACAGTTTCAGAACCCCAGCATGACTCAATCCAAACAAGGCATTTCCTAGACACATTGTAATTAACTTTGCCAAAGTTAATATGAAGGAGAAAATTCTGCAAGCAGCCAGACATAAGAAAATCATAACCTATGAGGGGAAGAATATTAGAATGACTGCAGATCTCTTAGCTGAAACTTTTCAAGCCAGAAGAGGATGGTCCTCAACCTTCAATCTCCTAAAACAAAAAACTTTCAGCTCAGAATCCTGTATCAAGCTAAACTGAGTTCATTTGTGATGGAGAAATCAAATACTTTAATGACATACACATGTTGAAGAAATTTGCCATAACTAAACCAGCTCTCCATGATATTCTCAGACCCATCCTCCACAACAACCAGCACAATACTCTACCACCAAGATAAACACACTCAGAAATTTTTGATCAAAACCCAACTTCCACAGTGACAAAAGGATTAAAAACGGCCACTGGACTTTGAAAAATCTTTGTACCTAAAACACTACTAGCTTACCAATTCTCTCAATTAATGAGAATGATTTAAATTGTCCTCTAAAGAGTCACAGGTTGGCTGACTGGATACATAAACTCAGACCAGATATCTGCTGTACACAAGAATCTCATCTTACCTTAAAGCAGGGGTCCTCAAACTTTTTAAACAGGGGGCCAGTTCACTGTCCCTCAGACTGTTGGAGGGCCGGACTGTAGGCCCCAGGACAAGTCAGCTGCTAAGCAGGACAGGCAGTGGTGGCAAAAACACCCAGCAGGCTGGATAATGTCCTAGGCAGGCTGCATGTGGCCTGCAGCCTGTAGTTTGAGGATGCCTGCCTGAGAGGATAAAAATAGACTCAGGGCAAAGGGATGGACATTTATAATTCAGGCAAACGGAAATCAGAAAAAAACAGGGGTTACAATTTTATTTGCAGATTCAATAAGGTTTAAACCAATAAAGGCAAGCAAGGACAAGGATGGTCACTTCATATTTGTCAAGAGAAACACTCAACATGAAGAGATTTCAATTATTAACATTTATGTGCCCAACCAGAATGTTCCTCAATTTATAAAGGAGACCCTACCAGACGTGAATAATACTGTAATAGTCCAGTACCATAATAGTCAGAGATTTTAACACTCCTTTGACAGTGTTGGATAGATCCTTCAGCAGTAAACTAACCAAGGATATATTGGACTTAAACTGGACCCTATAACAAATGGACTTACAGACATGTACTGAGTATTTCATCCCAACAAGACTGAATACACATTCTTCTCATCAGACCATGGAACATTCTCCAAAATTGACCACATCTTAGGTCTTAGGTCACATGTCTAACTACAGCCAATTTAAAAGAATAGAAATTATTCCTGTATTTTCTCAGACTATCACAGAATTAAAGGTGAACTCAAAACAACAGGAATCTTCATACTCGTACAAAGACATGGAAACTGATCTTATGCTGAATGATAGCTGGGTATAGATGAGATTAAGAAAGAAATTACCAAATTTCTGGAATAAAACAATAATGAAGACATGAATTATCAGAACCTGTGGGATACTGCAAAGGCAATCCTAATAGGGAAATTTATAGCATTGCAAGCCTTCCTCAAGAGAACAGAGAGGAAGTCCACAACTTAATGGGACATCCCAAGAAACTGGAAAAGGAAGAACATTCCAACCGCAAACCCAGCAGAATAAAAGAAATAATGAAAATTAGAGCAGAATTAAATGAAATTGAAAACAAAAGAATCATTCAAAAGATCAATGACTCAGAAAGTTGGCTTTTTGAAAAGATTAACAAAATTGATAAACCTTTGGCTAACCTAAACAGAAACAGAAAAGTAAAACCCCTAATATCATTAATCAGAAATGACAAAGGAGAAATAACAACAGACACCTCAGAGATTTAAAAAATCCTTAATGAATACTATTAAAAACTCTATTCTCAGAAATATGAAAATCTGAAGGAAATAGATCAATACTTGGAAGCATGCCACCTTCCTAGACTCAGCCAGAAAGAATTGGAAATGTTGAACAGACCTATATCAAGTAGTGAAATAGCATCAACTATATGAAATCTCCCCCCCAAAAAGTCTGAGACCAGATGGCTTCACATCAGAATTCTACCAAACCTTTAAAGAGAAACTGGTACCTATATCACATAACCTTTTCCAAAACATAGAAAAAGAAGGAATACTTCTCAACACATTCTATGAAGCAAATATCAGCCTGATCCCCAAACCAGACAAAGACCCAACAAGGAAAGAAAATTATAGGCCAATATCGTCCATGAATATAGATGCAAAAATATTCAACAAGAGCCTAGTAAACAGAATCCAGCAACACCTCAAACAAATTATACACCATGACCAATTTGGTTTTATCCCAGGGTCTCAAGGTTGGTTTAATAAATGTAAATCTATAAATACAATACATCACATAAACAAAATAAAAAACAAAGACCATATGATTCTCTCAATTCATGCAGAAAAACTTTTGATAATATCCAGCATCTTTTCATGATCAGAACACTTAAGAAAATAGGTATAAAAGGGACATTTCTTAAGTTGATAAGGCCATCTACAGCATACCCACAGCCAATATCATATTGAATGGAGTAAAATTGAAAACATTTCCACTCAGATCAGGAACCAGGCAAGGTTGCCCATTGTCTCCAGTGCTTTTTAACATTGTAATGGAAGTCTTAGCTATCTCAATCAGGCAAGAGAAGGCAATCAAGGGTATCCAAATAGGGTCAGAGGAGATCAAACTTTTACTCTTTGCAGATGATATGATTTTATACCTGGAAAACCCTATGGACTCAACTATAGAACCCTTAGAAGTGATCAAGGATACAAAAACGTCTCAGGATACAAAATCAGTACTCACATATCAGTAGCTTTTATATATACCAACAATAGTCTAGCTGAAAAAAATTCAAGGACTCTTCCTTTTACAGTAGTGCCAAAGAAGATGTAATATTTGGGAATTTACCTAACAAAGGATGTGAAAGATCTCTATAAAGAGAACTCTGAAACTCTGAGAAAAGAAATAGCTGAAGATGTTAACAAATGGAAAAACATACCATGCTCATGGCTGGGAAGACTCAACATTGTTAAAATGTATCTACTACTCAAAGCAATATACAGATTCAATGCAATCCCTATTAAAGCACCACTGTCATATTTTAAAGATCTGGAAAAAATAGTACGTCATTTTATATGGAATCATAAAAAACCTCTAATAGCCAAGACATTACTCAGAACTAAAAACAAATCAGGAGGAATCACGCTAACAGACCTCAGACTATATTATAAATCTATAGTGATCAAAACAGCATGGTACTGGCACAAAAACAGAGGTAGATGTATGGAACAGAATAAACAACTAAGAGATGAACCCAGCCTCTTATCGTCATTTGATCTTTGATAAGCCTATCAAAAACATAAATTGAGGGAAAGAGTCCCTATTTAACAAATGGTACTGGGTGAATTGTCTGGCAACTTGTACTGACTGAAACTGGACCCACACCTTTCACCATGAACAAAAATTGATTCTCACTGGATAACAGATTTAAACTTAAGACATAGAACTATAAAGATAGTTGGAGAGAGTGCAGGGGAAACATTTGAAGAAATTGGTCTGGGAGATTACTTTATGAGGAGGACCTGCCCAGGTGATTGAAGCAACACCAAAAATACATTACTGGGATCTGTTCAAACTAAAAAGCTTCTGCATCCAAGAACACAGTAAGTAAAGCAAGCAGACAGCCCTCAGAATGAGAGAAGATATTTGCAGTTTATGTTTCTAATAAGGTTTGATAACCAGAATCTACAGAGAATGCAAACTAAAGAATAAATGGCTCGGCACCTGTAGCTCAAGTGGCTAAGGCACCAGCCACATACACCAGAGCTGGTGGGTTCGAATCCAGCCCAGGCCTGCCAAACAACAATGAAAACTACAACCAAAAAATAGCCAGGCATTGTGGTGGGCACCTGTAATCCCAGCTACTTGGGAAGCTGAGGCAAGAGAATTGCTTAAGCCCAGGAGTTGGAGGTTACTGTGAGCTGTGATGCCATAGCACTCTACCCAAGGTGACAGCTTGAGGCTCGGTATCAAAAAGAAAGAAAGGAAGAAAACAGAACAAGTGATCCCATTTTATTGTGGGCAAGAGACTTCTCTGAACAAGACACGCACAGAACAGAAGCCTCTCTGAAGAAGACAGCCACATGGCCTACAGACACATGAAAAAATGCTCATCATCTTTAATCATCAGAGAAATGCAAATCAAAACTGCTTTGAGATGTCATCTAACTCCTGTAAGAGTAGCCCACATTAACAAAATCTCCAAACTACAACTGTTGGCATGGATGTGGAGAAAAGGGAACACTTCTGCACTGCTGGTGGGAATACAAGCTAATACACTCCTTTTAGAAAAAAGTTTGGAGAATACTTAGGGATCTAAAAGTAGACCTGCCATTCAATCCTGCAATTCCTCTGCTAGGTATATATCCAAAAGACCAAAAATCACTTTACAACAAAGATATTTGCACCAGATTGTTTATTGCAGCTCATTTCAGAATTGCCAAATCCTAGAAGAATTCCAAGTCTCTATTGACACATGAATGGATTAATAAATTGTGGTATATGTATACCATGGAATATCATGCAGCCTTTAAAAAGATGGAGACTTTACCTCTTTTATGTTTACATGGATTAAGCTGGAACATACTCTTCTTAGTAAAGTATCTCAAGAGTGGAAGAAAAAGTATCCAATGTACTCAGTACTATTATGAAACCAATTTATAAACACCCATACTTTCATATGTAAGATAAAACAGAACTATAGCCTAGGATGAAGGAGGGAAGAGGAAGGGGAAGAGAGAAGAGAGGGGATGGAGGGAGGATAAATGATGGAACCAGACCCATGGTCCATATTGTAAGGGTTCACGTCAAATCTATTATGTGTAGAGTATAAATGTCTTAATACAATAAGTAAGTTAGGTAAAGGCTGTGTTAACCAGTTTGATGTAATCATTACAAAATGTATATAAGATCAGCACATCATACCCCATAAATGCTTTAGTGACAGTTATGATTTAATAAAAATTAAATAAAAAGCTAAATAATAGGAGAAGCAGCTTTTGCCAAGATGAGTTCTCAGACCATTAAGAAAATCAGAGGAGGCTCGACACCCATAGCTCAGTGAGTAGGGTGCCAGCCACATACACCAAGGCTGGCAGGTCCAAGCCTGGCCCAGGCCTGCTAAACAACAATGACAACTACAACCAAAAAATAGCTGGGCATTATGGCAGGCGCCTATAGTCTCAGCTACTCAGGAGGCTGAGGCAAGAGAATAGCTTAAGCCTGAGAGTTTGAGGTTGCTGTGAGCTGTGATGTCACAGCACACTACCCAGGGCAACATAGTGAGACTCTGTCTCAAACAAATAAATAAATAGAAAATCAGGGGAGAAAGGATATTTGTTTGTACTTATTTATAATGCAGACAAGAGTGCCCTATTCTGGGGGGCGGGGGTTACCTCAAAGGACATTTAAAGAGAAGCAAGGGCCAGGATTCAAGGCCAATACAGAATGGTTTATGATTACTACTGCCCTTATCTGTAAAGTTGCTAACTCCAAAGCTTTGAGATAAAGAGTATTATGGTTGTACAACAAGAAGGTCTGGACAGCAAGAACATTTTTCTGGATTATTTTCGTTGATGCTTTGTTCCTGAAATCAGGGAGCAATTGCCAGTAAAGGACCGACTTGTAAAGTTCTTTTGATAAGGGACATGTCCCCTGGCCACCAAGAACCCTATGAGTTCAACCACAAAGGCTTCAAAGCGGTCTTCTTGCTTTCAAACTCAGCATCTCAAATTTAACCTCGAGATCAGAGGGGTATAAGAATCTTTAAGGCTCATTGCACACAGCACCCTATGGAAAGGATTGTCAACCGATCTAAGAGAACCCCGATAGCAAGAACATCATGAAATTTTGAGAGGATATATCCTTATCATATGATATAATCATTGTTGTACAAAGAACTGTGAAAGCTATCAAACCCCAATTCCTGCTGGAGAGAACGGTGTCCAGATGCAGTGCATGACTTCAGAGGATTTACAACTGAGCCCATCAAGGAAATCATGAAAGAGACTGTGTATATGGAAAAAAAAAAAAGATGGGGGGTGAAGGGTTTCAAAATAGGGATCATGGAAAAATTTAATAGCTGCTAGACATCTCATCAGAGGAATTAACAGAAGCTGACTTGATGGAGATGAGTGCTTTCAAGCGAATGCCGTATAGTGAGGAAGAACACATAGGAGTGCCAGACAACAGGTTGACATTCAGAAGGGTTTAGATTATTCAGGACTGCTTGGACCCTTCTGTGATATGGGCACTGAAACCAAAGCAAATGGTAAAAGAAAGATTGTTACTGTATATTAAAGAAACACTTTTAAAGAAATGAAAACACAGAAAAGCCAGACAGAAATTGCAGTGTATTTCTGGAAAATCACACTGAGTGTGCCTGCCTCTCCTGCCTTTCTTCCACTGCCACCTCTCCTGTCTGTATCACTCTTGAGACATATAGATCAACGCTTCTTCCTTAGTCTCCTCAACGTGAAGATGAAGAAAATGAAGATTTTTATGATTCCACTTAATGTATAGTAAATATATTTTCTCTTTCTTATGATTTTCTTAACGTTTTCTCTTCTCTAACTTATTTCATTGGAAGAATATAGTATATAATATGCAAAATATGTGTTAGTCGACTACATATGTTATCAATATGTCTTCCAATCAATAGTAATTAAGGTTGGGGGGAGTTAAAACTTATATGCAGAGTTTATACTGTACAGTGGGTCACACTCCTAACCCCCATGTTGTTCATAAGTCAACTGTATTGCCTAATCTAAAGTTAAAAAGATGTTCATGTTTTCTTATTAGAGTTTTATAGTTTTAGATCTTACACATAGGTCTTTGATGTATCTTGGATTTTCAAATATAATGTGAGATAGGGGTCCAATTTCATTCTTTTGCAGTTTTTTTTTTTGGGGGGGGGCGGCGCCAGGACTGAGTTTGAACCCACCACCTCTGGTACATGAGACCAGCACCCTGCTCCTTTGAGCCACAAGTGCCACCCCAATTTCATTCTTTTGTGTATGGCTATCTAGTTGTCCAAAACCATTTGTTGAAAAGACTGTCTTTTCCCCCATTGAATGATCTGGACAGTCTTGTCAGAAATCATATATAAAGGATTTACTTCTCCTGTATGTCTGTTCTTATTCCAGTACAACACTACTTCAATTACTATAGCTTTGTAGTAAGTTTGATATCAGGAAGTGTGAGTCCATTATTTTTCTTCTTTTAAAGGTTATTTTGGCTATTAAGATCCATTGAGATTACATATGAATTTTAAGATATGTTTTTCTATTTTTGCATAATATATCTTCAAGACTTGGATAGAGACTGCATTAAATCTGTAGATCACTTTGGTGCTATGTGATACTCTTTCCTCCTGTCAGGTACGTGATGTGTATATCACCAGTTCTCCAACTCTGTCCAATAGTTCACTTCAGTTCTGACTCTTAACTCTAGGAGTTAACCTTAAGGCACCATATATTAAAGGCTCAGTCCCATGATTCTGTCCCATATCAGATACCAGCCACCAATGGGATGCCCAAGCTATCTGTACTTCTGCTCAGCAAACTACAAAATTTGGGGGCTTCCATAATCCCTCATACATCATTGAGGTTCAGTAACGTGCCACAGTGACTCACAGAACTCAAGAAGGCAATTCACTTAGTATTACTGGTTTATTACAAAGAATAAACAACTCAGAAATAGCCAACTGGAAGGCTGCATAGTGCAAGGTTTGGGATGAGGGACAGCAAATGGATACATTCACTCACCCAGCTACTTTCTCAACCTAGTCAGTCAGGGATTTTTATGAAGGTTTCAGTGTTTAGATGTGATTGATCAAGTCATTGGCGATTGGTTATTGAACTCAATCTCCAGTTCCTTTCTTTCTCTCCCATCCAGGCAGGGGACACAGAAATGTGGTGTGGAGCTGAAGCCTCCATCATTGTAATCAAGGCTTTGTCTTTCTGTCAATCAGCCCTCATCCTGAAGCTGTCTAGTCTTCCCCACTCCTACCCAAGAGTCATCTCATCAGTGACTCAGATATTATTGAAAGGGATTTGATATGAATAACAAAAGAAGTTCCTATCTCTGAGGAAATTCTAACCACTTTAAATTAAGACTCTAGGTCAGAAACCAAGGACAAACTATATATATTTAGTTTTAAATGTATGTGTATGGTAAAAGACACATACATATAAAATAGCACAACAATATTATGTCTTCTAATGCATGAATATGGGATGTCTTCCCACTTATATATGCTTTTAGTTTCTTTTAGCAATGTTTTATTGTTTTCAGTGTTCAGGTCTTTCACCTCTTTGGCTCAGTTTGTTAATTAATGTTTTACTCTTGATGATAGTTTAAATGGAGTTAACTTCCTAATTTCTTTTGAGAATTTTTCATTGTTAGTGTATAAAAGTGCAACAAACTTTTGTGGGTTGATTTAGTATCCTGCAACTTTGTTGAATTTGTTAATTAGCTCTAAAGTCTGTGTGTGTGATCTTTAGGCTTTTTTGCATAAAAGAACATACCATCTGCAAACAGTTAATTTTAATTCTTCTTTTCCACTTTGTATGCATTTTGCTTCTTTTTCTCGTCTAATTGTTCTGGCCAGAAGCCCAATGCTATATTGAATAGAAATACTTATAGTAGGCTTTCTCTTCTTGTACCTGATCATAGGGGAAAAGCTTTCACTATTTCATCATTGATTAAGATGTCAGCTGTGGCTTTTTAAGACATGGCCTTAATCATGTTTAGGAAATTTCCTTCTATTTCTAGCTTGCTGTTTTTTATCATGAAATAATGCTGAATTTTCTCAGATCCTTTTTTTTTTTTTTTGCATCAAATAAAGTGATCATGTGGTTTCTTTATTCTGCTATTGTGGTATATTACTTTGATTGACTTTTTCATATATTGAACCATCTTTTCATTCCAGGAATAAATCCCACTTGATAATGGTATATAATCCTTTCAGTATGCTGTTTCCTAATATTTGTTGAGTATTTTTATATCAACAATCATAAAGGACATTGTTCTGTTGTTGTTTTATTTTTGTATTGTCTGATTTTGATATTAGAACAATATTGACCTCACAGAATAAGTTAGGTATTCTTTCCTCTTCAATTTTTATAAAAACTTTGAGAAGGTTTGGGGTAAATTTCTCCTACTGTATTTGCTAGAATTCACCACTTAAGTTATCTAGTCCAGAGCTTTATCTGTAGGAGATTTTTTTTCTTTTTTGAGACAGAGTCTCATTTTATCACCCTCAGTAGAGTGCTATGGCATCATCATAGCTCACAGCAACCTCCAACTCTTGGGCTTAGGCAATTCTCTTGCCTCAGCCTCCCGCGTAGCTGGGACTACCAGCACCCGCCACAACTGCCAGGCTATTTTTTTGTTGCAGTTTGGCCAGGACCGGGTTTGAACCTGCCACCCTCAGTATATGGGGCTGGCGCCCTACTCACTAAGCCACAGGTGCCGCCCGCCCATGTAGGAAGATATTTGATTACTGCTTACCAGGGGTCTTTGGCCGCGAACCCCACCTGGTTTGAAAGCCGACTGGGAAAAACTAACCTGACAGTACATGAGTTTAAAACACATAAAGTCTGAGAATGCCTGGAGAAGGCTTACTTTAACTTTAGCAGAGTAAGCCAAGAAAATACAGCCCTTCTCTGGCCTCTTCAGAAGGCTTTTAATGATTTCTAACAAAGGTGCATATGTAAAATGTAAAAATGCCAAAAGATAGAGTTGAAAAAATCCCAAGTCCCCAGGAAGATTGGATGGAGAGGCTGGGTTAACAGACCAAACAGCTGATGGAGTATTTCAGAAAGGGGGAAGGAGAAGCTAGTTTTATCCCAGCACGGGAAGTAAACCAGGTTTCCTAATCTAACTACATATCAAAAGTTCAAAGAGTTTAATCCTTCCCATCTGTTGACTCTGGAATACATAGGCCTAGTCCTGGCTAGTCCAGCCTGTCCTGGTGCCTCCAGGCTCTTTTCATCTTCCATGGTTTTGATGAACTCCCAGGGATTGTCTATCTGAAGTTCCCCTAAATACCCCAGGATTGAAGTAGGGCACCCCGCTGAGAAGTCAACCTCTACTTCCCACAGCCGCTTCCATCTCCTTGCTGGTTATAGACCTACAATCTTTTTTTTTCTGTAAAATTTGTGGTAATGTCCCTACATTCATTTCTTATTTTAGTAATCTGCGTCTTCTCTCTTTCTTACTTAATCAGTCCAACTAAATATTTGTCAGTTTTGTTAAATATTTTCAAAGAACAAACATTTGCTTTTGTTGATTTTTTCTTAATTTCCTACTATTTTATTTATCTCTAATCTTTGTTCTGTCTTTCCTTCTGTTAGCTTTAAGTTTAGTTTGGTCTTGTTTTCTAGTTCTTTAAGCTACAAAATTAGGTTATTAATTTGGGAGTTTTCTTCTTCTTTGATGGAAATTTTTTTATTGCATCCATCTTATAAGTTTGTCTTTCTTAAATACTCATGTGGCTTTTTAGCCTTGAATATTTTTTTCACTGTGTTTCTGGAGTTTTTTGTCTTTTTTTTTTCCTACTTGTTTTAATAATCTACCTGCTTTCCTCTTTTCTTTGTTTTCCCTTTCCAGAATTCTAACCACTTGGATTTTTTTATACCTCTTGGATTAATCCTACATAATAAGCTTTATGCATTTTATTGTGGTAAAAAAAAGACACATAAAATTTACCATCTTTAGCCATATCTAAGGTCAGTAGTGTTGAGTATATTCACTTTGTTTTGAAACAGATCCCTAAAACTTTTTTCATGTTGCAAATCTGAAACTCTGTACTCATTAAACAACAATTTCCCTTTCCTCTTCTCTAAGTATCTGGCAACCACCATTCTACTTTCTGTCTATAAACTTGACTTCTCTGGATACTTCATATACGTGGAATCATATAATGTTTATCTTTTTATGACTGGCTTATTTCACTCAGCATAATATTCTCAAGGTTTATCCATGTTGTAATATGTGACAGGATTTCTTTCCTTTTAAGAGGCTGAATAATATTCCATTAAATATATATGTACACGCACCACATTTTATTCATTCATCTATCAATGAAAATCTGGGTTGTTTCCATCTCTTTAACTATTCTGAGAAATGCAGCTATGGACATAGGTATGCAAATATCTCATTAAGAGCCCACTTACATTTCTTTCAGTATATATCTAGAAGTAGGATTGCTAAATCACAGGTAGCCTATTTTAATTTTTTAGGTAATCTATTCTCTATAGCAGTTGGACTCTTTCACATTCCCATCGACAGCACACAAGGGTTCCAATTTCTCCACATCTTCATCAACACTTGTTATTAAATTATATCACTCCAAAAAAAATACTAACTATGCTTCGAACGTCTTTTGAAAATAATTTCATTAATGATGTTTAAAAAATTTTGAGGCACACCTAAAATCCTGTCACAGCACACTGGTTGAAAATCACTGTTCTAATGATTAGTTATGTTGACCTTTTTTTTTATATATTTGGTGACTATTTGTATATCAACTTTAAAGAAATGTCTATTCAAGTCCTTTGCCCATTTTTTAATTGGGTAATTTGATTTTTTGTTTTTGAATTGTAGAAGCTCTTTGGAGCTTCTCTGGATGTTAATCCCTCATCAGATATATGATTTATTTGTAGCTGTTGTCTCCCCTCTGGTACATTAACCTTTCCACTTAGTTGATTATATTCTTTATTGTACCAAAGTTTTTAGATTAATATAATTCCATCCATTTTTGTTTTTGGTGTAATATACAAGAAGTCATTGGCAAGTCCAATGTTATAAAGATTTTTCCTTATTCTAAATGTTTTATAATTTTAGATCTTATACATTTAGTGCTTTAATCTTTTGTATTTGGTATTAGACAAGGGTCTGACTTTATTCTTTTGCATGTGACTATCCAGTTCGCCCAGCACTATTTGTTGAAGACTATCATTTCCCCATTGAATGTTACTAATATCCTTGTTGAAGATAAGTTGACCATATACACAAGGATTTACTTCTGGATTCTGTTCTGTTGGTCTGTTTTGATGACTATAACTTTGTAATATGTTATAAAATCAGGAAGTTTGAGTCCTTCAACTTTGTTCTTTTTCCAAATTGTTTTCAGGATTTCTTGTGATACTGTATGAATTTTAGGATGTTTTTCTTTTCTATTTCTACAAAAAAAGTTGGAATTTTGATACTGTGTTGAATCTGCATTGCTTTGGGTCATATAGACATTTAACAATATTAAATCTTCCAATCCATAAACACAGGATATCATTCCATTTGTCTTTTTAAATTTTTTTTAGCAATTTTTTTATAGTTTGCAGTGTATAAGTCTTTTACCTTCTCAGCTATGTTTAGTTGTATTTTTATTTTTTGATGCTATTATAAATGGAATTTTTCAAATTCTGTGCATTATATTGTTTTTATATTTTTAAATTCTCGTATTTTTTTTTTCTTCCATCTGTGTTCTAGGAAAATTCTTTGACTTATCTTTAATCTTACTGTGAATTTATTTTAGAGAGGTAATCACTTCTTAATTGGGGGTCCACTTCCAGCAGACCTTTCTTTTACTTGCTTGCTTCTTTTAAATTTTAGTTTGTTCTTGATTTATGTATTCATTGACTTTTCAAAAATCTCTTTAAAATACTAATTATATGCAGGTGTAGTGGCTTATGCCTGTAATCCTAGCACTTTGAGAGGCTAAGGCAGGTGGATTGCTTGCTCTTAGAAGTCCTAGATCAGTCTGAGCAAGAGTGAGACCCTATCTCTGCTAAAAATAGAAAAACTAGCCAGATATTGTGGCAGGCATCTACAGTCCTAGCTACTGAGGAGGTTGAGGCAGGAGAATCACTTGAGCCCAAGAGTTTGAGGTTGCCCTAAACTATGACACCATGGCAGTCTACTGAGGACCACATAAAGAGACTCTGTCTTTCTTTTTTTTTTTTGAGACAGAGTCTCAAGCTGTCACCCTGGGTAGAGTGCCTTGGCATCAGAGCCTACAGCAACCTCAAACTCTTGGGCTCAAGCGATTCTCTTGCCTCAACCTCCCAAGTAGCTGGGACTATAGGTGCCCACCACAACACCTGGCTATTTTTGTTGTTGTTGCAGTTGTCATTGTTGTTTAAGGCTGCCCAGGCTGGGTTCAAACTCTCCAGCTTCAGTGTATATGGCCGACGCCCTACTCACTGAGCTACAGATGCCACCGCAAGACTCTGTCTTAAAAAAAAAAATACTAATTATAATTACTTTAAGTATCGGTTTGACTTTCTTGGTTACCTTTGTTTCCGTAGGGTAAGTTATTTTGTGTGTTGGTCTTGATTCTCTTTTTGTTAACAGTCTTCCTCAAATACCTGGAGATTCTTGGCTGTTGGTATATATTTTAATATAAAAAATTAGATTGATCCAGTCAGATAGGTGGCATGGGTTTCCTCTGCCATTGTGTAAATGTGTCTGTTTCTCCAGTAGGCTTCTTCTCTGAATAGGAGGGTTAATTAGTAGCTCTAGGCACATGGGCATGGTATCCAACTGGGAGCTTGCCTCTAATTGTATGGGCATGGAACAGATCAAAGTCCATCCCACACAACACCCCTAAAGCCCAAATGAGGGTGCTTGACTCAAGAGCATAGACACATGTAAAAATCTCTTTCTTTCCCACCCTTTGTTTCTCTCTCTCAGACTATTCCTCTTTTTGTTTTTTAATTTTCTCTATACATATACATGTGTTTATTTGGTTTCCACTTTTTGCCTTCACAAAATTAAAAAGGCTTAAAATTTAATAACAATAACAATGCTTAAGATAAGGACTAAAAACAAATCTCATAAAGAATGAACAAAAATAAATACATTCAGAAAAGAAATCAGACTATTCCTTTTTTTTTCCCCAAGAATAGACTTATAGACTTCCATTCTTTATCTTTGAATAAATATTAGGGTGTCAATTTCTTTCTGAGGGAGAGTGGGACCCTGACAGGCACAGATTTCCCACAGACAGTCCTTTACTTCTTTCTTTCGTGTCTTGACTGACTGCCCATTACTGTTCACTGATAGTAGATTCTTCCAGACTCCTCCATCAGGAAAGCCAACTCTCTGTCTTAACTGTATATTCTGGGATGAAGTTATTTTAGGTATCATTATATTCTTATTCCCCATTGCTACAAATTCATTGATAACCTCTGCCCCAACAGCGTCTCATAACTATCTCCCTCATTCTCGTTATTATTTTTCCCTTTTATGTTTATTATCTTTTCAGTGAAACTTAGTGAAGAGAGAAACTGGATACATTTAAATTGTATTTTAATTAATTTCTGTCTGAAAATAATTGTTTTGAGTTCTCAGTGCTTTTAAGTCAGTTAATGTGTGACAGCACAGTGATGCAGAAGAAGAAGAAACCATACTGGTCTCTAGGCATCTTCGTTAGCGCTGCTGTCATATTTGTGTAGTATTTACAACTGTGTCTGGCTCATGCCCCCATCTTAGAAAAGGACTATAAATGTCTTCTCCTGTTTGTGGTTCCATTACATCTGTTAGAGTTCTTCAGGGCCTTCATCCACCAGGCAGGGCGCTAGAGCCTAGACAGCAAAGAAAAACAAGTTATGCTCCTTATTCTCAGACTCACAGGAGCTTACATTCTAAGAGAGTAAAAGGACAAGTACTTAAGATACAATGTGATACCAAAAGGTACCAAGAGCTATTCTCATGTTGCATAATGAAGCATATAGGTACTGAACTAAGAAAAGGATCCTCAGTCAACACCAGTGCTTTTCTGTATCCTATACCTCAGTGACATTTTATATTTTACTTTTAACATTTTATATTTAACATTTCAAGAACTAAATAAATTTTTCTTCCCTACAGTTTTGACACACGATGAACTCTAGACTGTTTTATATGAAAGGGAAGGTGAAAGTATGACAAGAAATCTACAACCTTCTGGGGAATTGTGGAACCACTGCTAAGACTATGTGGAGATTTCATTAAGACCAGTGATACATTCTTGAAATTAAAAAAAAAATCTTCATTATTTAAAACACATGTATTTGACATATTGAATAAACTTAAGTTATATAAGAAATTACCATTGAGTGTTTAAAACTATGTTCCTTTTTCCTGATTTCTTGAAACACACTGGGTTTTTACCAGTTAAAGTTTCACATTTTTCCAGATAGCCCAATAAAAGAACCCGACTAGCTGGTCCTCCTAGGTGTTTATCAAACCATCTGTATCCTTTTATATCCAGCTCTATCTGTATTTCCTTACAAAACATATTTAAAATTAGAGAAAACTACTTTTTGGTCTTTTTCTGAGAAAGAAAAAAGACAAGTCATCTCTGAATTAAAAATAAGCCCATTTATACCTTAGCTATTATTTTTAAATGGTAGCAATACTGCACCGTAATCATTTGTTTCTCTTAACTCATATAATGTTTTAATCCTATGTTGTATTTGTATTTTTTAATGTTTTTAATTTTATTTCATAAAATTATCTTCTTGGGTATATGTGTATTCTTTTTAAAAAAGGACTGGGTTCCTTTCTACTAAATTCGATATAGCAAAAAATTTTAAAAGGACTGGATACTTCTATAGAATCTAAGTTAAGGATGTAAACAATTTGTTTTTCTATTGTATCTTAATAATAGTAAAAAAAGAAGATTAATTGATGAAAAACTATCCCAAGTATCTAGAATTATAAGATCGCAAGATCAGAAGGAACTCCAATTCATTTGGACCCATTCCCTGACGAGTCTGACTTAGCAGGTCTCAGATGAGCTAGGGAAATCATGATTGTTTGAAAAGCTTTCTAGATGATTCTGTGGATGACTGAAGTCTGAGAAACATTTAATGTAGTCTCCAGCCAGTGTGCCAGCCCCTCTCCAAGACCCTATCAAGTGGAGCTTCAGGCCATCTGGTAAGGAATTCTCTACCCCTACAGACAGCCTGAGAACCGGAATTTGGGATTCTGAATGGAATGATGAGGGATTCTCTACCCGTATAGACAAGCTGGTCCCTCTTTGGACAGCTCTGAACACACAGTTGTTCCTTCATGAGCCAGAAGCTGTCTACTGGCAGTCTCTGCTCTTACTCCTTTGAGTTCTTCCGAACAAGGCTAATCCTTCTGTATTTGACAGCGCAGCCCACAGAGTATTGAAAAATACTCTTGTAGTCCATCATTCCTAATAAGATCACCTTCCTCTCCCTCTCCTGGCCATCCTTCCTTTGTTACTTGTGTTTGTGATGAAATGTATTGCTGTGGTTGCAGTCTGCTCTGGTAGAACTAGGTTATTCTCATGGGTTCAGAGGAGCCTGTGAAAAGTGAAGAGCTCTCAGAGTTGGAGTACTAAGGTGTCCCAGGGTGGCCAGAGCATGCATTCTCTGCCTCTCTCCACTTTCCAGCACTATAGTGCTGGAGCTTGGTGAAGTTCTGGGTCAGGCCAGGTGCTCCACCCAGCTGCCCGGAGGTCTGCTGTGGTGGTTGGGGCTGAAGCCCAATTGACTGTAACATGTACTTTGCTTTCCTTTGATACCAGCTTTTATTTTCTCTTATGTGAGAATCCTGTGGGAAGAAGGATCATCTAGTCAGAGACAACCCATTTCCACCCTTATTACTAACAACTGCCTTCTCTAGTATTGTAGATACTGTATTTCATAGGGTCTAAGCTAAAATTGCAGAATAATATAAACATAGTCCTGATGGCTGTCCTCCCTGTTTGTATCTTGTGGTTGAATGGCTGATTTACATGTCTTATTTCCAGATAAGTGATACCTTATATGAGAAAACCTAGATTATAAATAAAGCATTTCTTTATAGAGATATATTATAATAAAATGGCTCATTTTATAATTCTTTCAAGAGCTCTCAGTGCATACAAACTGCTGTGCCATACAAAAATCTACCCTCCTTAGAGACACATTAGGTAACTGAATCATAGGTCTAACTTGAATATCTGGTACCCTGCAAAGAGGAAGCTGTCCAGTTCTGTTGACTTGGGGATGCTGAACAAATATAATCTGAAGGCTTTAACAGTCCATTCAGGATCCCAAATTCCGGTTCTCAGGTACAGGCCCTGTATCACATAGTTTTAATAAAAATCAAATCCATGGAGGGCAAATGTTTTCTAACTGTAAGAAGTTATAATCGCTCTTCTTTTTCTTTCCTTAGGAAAAAAGTGTCAGAATAGGCAGCTTATCTACACTGAGAATTAGAGGAGAGTTTGAGCTTTAACCATAGTGACATATGAGTTTTAGGTAGGAAGCAGATTCGGAGTATGAGCCTGAAAATAATCAGAGTCTTCATACCACCTCAGATGCTTCTTCTTTTAGAGCTGCCCATCATTTGGCTCCATTTACCCTTAAGTTCCTAGAGAACAATGTAGCTTCTAGAGGGATGGAACCAAATACTTCCAAAAGGCACCAGTGGCCATGTCAAGCCACTGGAGCACTGAAGCCTGGAGTTACAGATAAAATCAGGCTTTTCTTTAATATTAAAAATGTAGTTTGACATATGAGTGGGAATCTGCCCACATAAATGTTTATTCCTGTGCCAAGTCCTGACTCCAGGGCCTGAGAAGCAACCAGAGAGGAAGTTACCTCTACCAGAAGAGGCTTCAAGGACCCAGCAGAATAGTTTCAGAGACAGTAGGTAGATGGTAAATCAGAACATCCTTCAGTGATTAAAGCATGGGTAAGAGAATCTTCTTTTCTGAAATATAATGACAAAGAAGTTAGTGAAATGTAACTTTCCACTAATGAACAATTAAGACTTCATTAAAGGATTGACATGTCTCAGATCCATGATTCCAGAGATTAGTAAAAGGTGTTGATGGACCCTTGCTCAATAACCCAAGTGTAAGTAACAACCCAGCCACTGTCTTGCCCACTTCTATTATGTAATGCACTAAAGGGGGTCCCTTGACTTCTCCAGAACCAGTTGATTGGTTAAAATCTCACCTTTGGTGGAGAGGGAGGGAGGGGAAAGTTCAAATTATAGGCAACTTTGTAATGTAGAGGTGCTTGGTCAGGTGTGCAAGCCACTCTTATGTAAAAAGTCTCCAAATATTATGGTAATGGGATAGCTGTTCCCCATTTTGAAGTTAATTAGCCCAATTATCAAATATAAACTATCTTCTGAGAAATTCTAAAGTGAAGGCTCGTAAAACTTATTAACAACTGTTGTAAAGATCTCAGATTTGGAAAATAATTTTGTCTTCTACCATTGATAATTACTCGAATTTAAGAAGCTTACTTCAGTCATGTGAGTCAGCCCAAATATGTATGATTTGTATCCTATCTGATGTGATTTTACTTTAAAAATTAAAGATTTTTATTAGAATTGAAAAAAAAAAATACTATTTGACTTGTGAAGGCTCCAGAGCAACTTTATGTTTAATTTAAAGTATGAGGAGAAAGAGAAGAGGAATAATACAGTACCAGCCTGGTTAGGTAAGCTACACCTTGAAGGCAACAAAACTAATCACGCAGCTGAGCGTCTGGTCTAAGGCAGCAGAATCCAGCTACCACGCAGACCCTGAACCTGTCACTGGCAGTTTACTGTCTTCACCACTGGTATGTGGCTTCTTCCTTTGTTTCCCCGTGCCCTACATTTATAAAAATGTTTATCTAAATGAGACCAATAATGTAGTAGGTCTCCCTAATATGTCACAATTCAACAACTACAGTAGAACCTCTATAAGTTTACCACCCAGGGACTATAACAAACTGGCCAACAGATGGAGGTGGTCAGCATAAGGACCTAGGCCTACCATACTGCTATGTACCTGTGGTGCTCAATGTAGGGAGATGGTCACCTATGGAGTTTCTACTATATTTCAAATTCAAATAATCTAAGTACGTACTGTGTGCTGAGCTGTCCTTTTGAAGTTACTAGACAAGTATAAATAACATCCAGTAAATATTCAAATGAAGATGCTGTGACAAGCAAGTGTCAAAAGCCTAAAGAGGTGACATCTAGGATGAAACCTGAAGGAGTAAGCACTAGCTGGGCAAGAAAGACCATGAAGGGAGTTCTATTCAAGTACTGACATAAGGCCTATTTGGGTTGGAGCTAGGTATATGGGAATGTAGGTATATAGCCTAGGTCATGCAAGGGAATTTATAAATGATGTGAGAGCTTTGGTAATTTGATCCTAAAGTGCAATGAAGGGCTAAATCCATTAATATAAATCCAAAATCAGTGGACATTTGTGCCTGCATTGTTTCCTTAATAGTTGCATTTATTCATAACAGCAGTACTTAGTATATCCAGTAAAAGCTTCAGATTTGCTGATGCCATTCCTTTTCATTGTATAACATCCATAATAAATTTTTCCTGATCTGAGGCCCTGTCCTACAGGCAGAGCCCTCTCCACATGCTGGGATATCACAGTATATCCAGGTAGAGGAAGAGACGCTATTCTGTTTGCACAAAGATTGTACAATTGTAGAATGAAATCTTCCTACTTTGAGGTAACAAAGGCATAAGCATTACAAGAAACAATATATTGCAATACAGGGTATATATGAAGTGAAGGAGAATTAGTAAACGCCTAAGAAACTTGATAACAATGAAATGTCTGTTGTTAGGAGTTACCCTGTGTTCTCTCTAAAGCATCCTCAAATAAAAATCACATCCATTTAGGGAAACCAGTGCAAAGAGAAAAAAAATCCTTTTAACCATACCAACAAATGGCATGTTTTGTACAAGGATATATCTGTAGGAATCTCCTGTAATAACAGGGAAATCGTCTAAGCAATGCTGCACGTAAGTTTCTCCCTTATGCTTTTTTAAAATGTTCAATTCCAATTTCCTCAGAAAAACCTCGGCACTAATGTTCCCAGTGGTCCTTCTCAGCTGGCTGCTCTTCACTAGAGTATCTGAGCCAGAGTGGTGCCTGTTCTAGTAGACTCTACCCTTGCTTTTGGTGATCAAGAAAAGAGAAGGTTGGAAACGTGTTCAAAACACACTGTAAGCAGAATTGTCTTCCTATATGCGTCATTAGAAATGGAATCCTAGCATTAGGCAATAAATTAGTGTACCTGCTCCTGTTTATCATACAGCCCTTCCCAAGGAAGGATTTGCTCAGCAAAAAGGTTTGCAGAGTTTAGGGTGTCTGTGGTGTGAAGTGTAAAATGAAAATGACCAGTTTCATTTAAAAGATCACAAAGCACTGATCTGGGGCTAAGGTAGGGAGAGGGGATTGTGCTTGTTAAGTGAGAGCTCCTGAGGCTCTGGGAACAGGACTTTTGGGGGTTAAGAGATTTTAACCATTTCTACTTTTTGTGTTTTGACCTTATCAACTCCTACAAAGGAGGTACCCTTATGTCATCTCACTGATTTGGGGTGAAGCAAAGGTGGAAATAGACTTCTCCTAAGATGAACTTTCCTAGAATCTCATACTCAAAAGACTAAAAATGAATCAAAAGCAAGAAAGTACTGATATGACCATAAATATTTTTATTAAATGTGAAAATACACGGGCATAAAAATAGTACCCATATTTGTACACATGTCTGAGACCCATTTCAAATATTATTATGTTCCTTTATTTATTAAAACACTAAGTTGAAATGGATTAAGTTACTTAGTCTCATCTCATTCAAAACAAACTATAACTGTATGGTAAGAGTAATATTTTAACTTATAAAACAGCCCCAATGTTTCCCTCCTCCGTGCTCTGCTTCCCACTGCCACAGATAAGTGCCACAAAACTTGCTACTATACACAGAGCCACGCAGTGGCTAATTTTACTCTTAAATCATTCAGCAAATGAGATCATCATCTGTAAACAAACAAAAACCCAAATAGCTCCCACCTCTTAACATTATTTGAAATTACAGGATAAACTAACACTAACAAAGGAATGACCTGATTTAGGAAAAGGTTTTTTTTTTCTTTGACAAATTAGCATTTGCCTTCCTTCTTCCTTTATAAATATGGAAAAGTCAACTGCATTCAGCAACGTTACATGACTTTCTCTAGGTTATCACATTAATTTGCGCTCAGTGAAAACCTAGAGCCCATCATTAGCACCCTGTTATCTGTAAGGCTATGGGCTCCAACACAGACCTGACTGCGGAGCCATTGTTAACTACACGTCTGTGCACTTCTCCATGGTAAACGTCAAATACAACTGGCCAGCTTCGTGCCTTTAAAGGTGAAATGTTTCATTATCCACCACGAGCAGAAAATGGTGCATTTCAAGTTGTGATTTTATTGGTTACCTTTTCTAGCTGGCTATCAGTAACATTTTTCTTTTTAAAAAACTGGGTAGTTTCTAAATAGCATTATCAAACTTCCAAAAATTTGTCTTCATACTGATTTTAAAAAGACTTTTAATACTGACTAAAGAGAAAGACATTTTAAAATTAGCATTATGTTACATCCAATTCACATTAGTAAACTATTGGAATTGTTTTCAAGTTTTTGTCTATTCATGTTGAGAAAGCACAAATTTCAGAACTGAGAAATGAATTAGTTGCTGTTTTTAGAACATTTTTACAATGCTTCCAGGCTGACGTGTTTAATACTTGTTGTGCAAATATCTGTGATGTTAACTCCATTTGTAGAGGTCACCAATAAGGAAAGGCAGAGTTTAAGAATGATTTACTTGTCCTGAAAGAGCCACAGGGTTACCTAGCATTTGCAGTCTCCAAAGAAAAGTGGAAGTAGAGCCCTCCCCCAAAAGTAAAATGCTGGTTCAGTAGAGTGTTTCTACCAGGCCCAATCATATCCTACGTCAAGCAGGCAGGAGGAAAGACTTCTGTCCCTTTACACATCCAGGATTTTTCTCAGTCACTCTATGAGGAAAGCATGAAATGACTCTTTCCATTTGGGTGTACACCAGAAGATTGCTGATGGCTGTCAAGGATGGCACTCAGAGGTCGTTACATTCTTCATTCATCACAACACACAACAGATTGCAGAGAAGTCATCTTCCTTCCTCTGTGGCATTGGCACATGGCACCGGAGTTGCTTCTATCTCTTCACTGAAAACAGGCAAGTAATTCTCTGCATGTTTCAGTTAAGATCCCTAACTCCATGGCAAGACTTTAGGGACAAAAATCATGGTTGGTACAAGTGGAAAAAAAATGAAAATGCAAACAAGCCTCCAGGCAGCAGGTGGTAGACAGTGAGGTCTCGGCCATGTGTCCCATGCAGCCCAGCCCTCACCGTCCCCAGCACTTTCTGGCTCCTTCCTCTTAGCACCTTTCATCCTCTCCTCTAAATGGAAGGGCAAGGGACCTACTATTTTCCTTTTTTCTGATTCTGTGTGAAAGTTCTTTACTGTGTTTCAGAGAGGTCCCAGAGACATACACAAAGGAACTAGACTGGAAGAAAATATTGTTGATACAACTAGTGAAGTAATGAGATTACTAACAGTAAAAAGTAGACAAAAATTGGAAATAATTTCTTGGAAATTATTTTCACACTGGCTTAAAATGAGACATTAAAACAAAATGAAAGCTGCAAGCTGTTGACTAGTTTTCAAAATTCATCATTAAGTTTATTGGTAGGAAACAGACTCAAATAAATGCAAAAAACACGTAAGTGTTCTGCTCTATTTAACTATGTGGTTTTTTGTCCCTCAGTTAAAAAATACTCTTTCTGCATACGTTTCAGGATATGACTGTAGAAGAAAATGGCTTGTGCTTGGCTGTTGTGGATGTCTGTGGTCAGGGTAACTCCCACATTAACTATAATGCTTGATTTCATAAAAACTATATGTTAGACCCTTTAATGTTTAAAATGCTTCAAACTGCTTCAAAGCAAAAGCAAAAACCTTTCCAGAATAAAAGTAGTAATTCTTCTCTAAGGTAATTCTCTCAGATTTTAAACACAGCATCAGTAGTTCCATAAATATTTAATGTTTTTGATTAAAGTAATACTCAATTTTTTTAGAGCCAAAATTATCCAGTATACAAAGACTGAACTTCTTAAATCAGTCGTTCTCAACCTTCCTAATGCTGCAATGTATTTTTATTGTTAAAAAGGGGGTCGCAACCCACAGGTTGAGAACGGCTGTCTTAAACAGTTATCTTCTTAAAGGTATCTCAAGAGGTGACATCTTAATAAATAAACTGATACCCAGAGCTGACTCAATTTTAAGCCTGTATTTCCTTCCAGGCACAAGAACAAAAGGCATCGAGATCTGACAGACAAGCCAATCGGCTGACACACTCCAGCTACAGGTCCCATAGGGGAGTCACTGCAGTCCAGGTGGTCAGGCTCAGATAGAAGGGGCAGAGGAGACGCGGCCCCACTCTAGTAAGACTAAGAAACATGGCATTCTGTGTTTATTCATGTTGACTAAGCAACTTTACATTTCTAGCCAATCCTGTTACAGGAAATTCTAACAACCAAGAAAAAAGTATTTCAGTCTGTACTTCAGCAGTATTTTAAATAATACCACTGCTACGTTATCTGAACCTACTTACACATTTGTTAAATATTAGAAGGGCCCATACGTGTTAACTTGAATTTATGCATAAGTGGCTTTCAATATTCTGTAGGTACTGAACAAGAAAATACATCCAGGTTTAGACTTTGGATTAATGTTAACCATATTTGTTTGGTGGCAGGTTTCCTTAAAGATGGACTCCGCCCATTCTTTAGTGACAGCCATGTTGACACTAGCAGAGATGTTCACTGAAGACCTAGCTTGCAAGTGACTGGGCTGACCACATCTTAACATATTTGTCCCTAAAAATGTTCATACTCTTTTTAAGCATTTGAAACATAGGCAAGTCTGAAGATTACAGCTCCTCCAATTTGTTATGCAAGGCTGGGAATAGAATAATTTCTCCACCAGAGAAGAATGGTCCAGTGTCAAAAAATACAGCCTACGTGAGCACTTCTGCAGGAGAGCCTGCCTCAGACCACTTCCCCGCATTCCTTAGTACGTGCAGGCTGCTTGTCAGAAACAGCCATCCTTGCCTCCTTGCCTTTGTAGACCTCGTCAACCTAACATGGAGAAGAAAAGGTTTTTCCTATTAAAACAACTCTTTGGTCATGGACAAACTGAAAGATTTGAGTATTTTTTTCATTAGGATCCCAGAACAAGGTTTTTTTTGTTTTTAATCTTTTAAAAAATTAAGGAAGAGGAGCAAAAAAACAGTTGATTTAATTGAAGTGGAATTTAAATCTAAATGGTCCGCCTGAGCTGAAGGGATTGAACCCTTGCCATGAGTTCCAGCTTCTGTGGAAAGGGTTGCCACCACCTCCTTGTTGGCTCTCTGCATCCAGGGGATCTTCTCCATCGTCAAACTTCTTCCTCATTTCTACAAGGAAACCAAAAAATTCAGATCCACGTAATAACTAAAGTATTGGGGGCTATGGGGAGTATAGTGTTAGGCTTGAAGAGCTAGTTATGTTTTAGTTATCAAAACAGTTGTGCCTGACAAGCCTAGGTTCTCTCATTCCCACCCAGAAGAAACAGACTAGAAAAACACCAGGCACACAGCAGGTGAGGTTCAGGGCTTAAAAACAGATACAAGCGACAGTTCAGGTCCCCTAAATCTCACCCCAGAAGGAACTACCCAAGCTTGGTAACTACTCTGGGAATTTTTTTAGAAAAAATAATTCCAGAGAAAGAGACCTCCAAAAGCAATGAAACAACCACATCACCACCTTAACCCTCAAAATGAAGTCTGCCAGGGTGCAATGACTCATCAACCCATCAAGCATCTGATGAGCCACAATTTGTAGAGCCTTGCTATCCAACACAAATGGCACTAAGGTTCCTTGGAGACGAGGAGAGAGGGGCCTAGTAATGTGCAACTTGAGGTAGCTTACCTGTCCTGCTTACAGGTGTGACGGACACCCCACTGCTGGGCCTCTCAGCCCTGAGCAGGGAGAGACACACGGGAGAAGGGGACAACAAGCAATGCTGCAGGTATCGAAAGAAAGAGCTCAAGTCCTCAGAAGGATCAGAAAAAAAGTTCATCCTGAAAATTACAGGAAGGCTGGGCTTGGTGGCTCATGCCTGTAATCCTAGCAGTCTGGGATGCCAAGGCAGGTGGCTTGCTTGAGCTCACGAGTTTAAGACCAGCCTAAGCAAGACCTCGTGTCTACTAAAAATGAAAAACTGAGGCAAGAAGATTGCTTGAGGCCAACAGTTTGTGGTTGCTGTGAGCTATAACACCACGGCACTCTACTGAGGGCAACAAAGTGAGACTCGTCTCAAAGAAAGAAAAAAAAAGAACAGGAGCCAGGAGAACGGGACTGCAGTCCTTTCTCAGTGCATGTCTCTGCCAGCTGCCTCCCTGCTACCAGAAAGCTCAGCTCAAGAGTGCCCCTCCCCTAAGAAGACCCCCAACCCCCAGTTAGATGGTGCTGCCTCACCTGGACACTGCACAGGCTAAGGGGATTAAATCGGTCAAGAAGTATTGTAAGTGCTCAATATTTACTGAATAGTAAGACAGTACATAGCCTTAGTAAGGAAGTACATTTCTGTTCCCCTTATTGGATTATAAATCACTTGAGAACAGAGTCATTTGTTCTATTCCAATGTATTTTAAAAAGATTTACCAATTGGGAATAAAACTTGATTTTGTCTCTTTTTGTTACATTTTTCTAACTCAGAGGATCTGCTCCCACCCAGTTATCTGGGTGCCACTGCATTGCTAATTTTTGGTGTGCTTTAATGTTTTCTTGCTTTGCGGCATTTCTGAAGGATGTGGAAGGCCACAAAAAAGCCGGATCAGCTTAATGTTAAATTCCCTCTGGCAATGCCAAAGCATTGTCCACTGTTACCTTAATTCTTAGCCTGTCTCCCCTTACTTTCCAGGCTGTATTAGTGTTTGACAAAAGAACACACAAATGATCACTTGATTTGGGGCAAGATTCCTGGTAACACAAGACATGGCAGAGCTGGGATAGCCCTCTGCTGTGCTACTTCCCACACCAAGCTCCTGGGAGTCTGGAAGGAACCCAGGAGATGCTGTGTTATGTTCCATGTTGTGCTTTCATATCACAGGTGGGGAAAAGACTGAGAACCAAAATGTTCTAAGAACTTGTTCAAATGGAAAAAAGATTCAAACGCAAGCGTTCTGTTTTTATATTCAATGGTCTTCCCACTGTACCACACTTGTGAAGATGAGGGCAGGCATAAAACTGAACTTCTGAAGCTAACGGGCCGAGGACCAGCCACCTGCCCTCACTCCCACACAGTCCCACAGGGACAACCCGTCACACTCTCCACTTCTGACACTCAATTGAAGAAGTAGCTCCACTAATAAATCATCAGTTCCACTAACTCAAGGCAACAGAAAGATGTTAAAGGCAAACAATACCTGGATCAGAGAGGACTTCTTTAGCAGCTGCTATGTCAATGAACTTTTTCTCAGCTTTTTTCTTTTCTTCTTCATTCTGGAAGTTATCTGGGTGCCACTGCATTGCTAATTTTCGGTATGCTTTAATAATTTCTTGCTTTTTCGCATTTCTGAAGGATGACAAAATTAATAATCACTAGTTAAGAAGTAACACATGGCCATAAAAATTAGAAGACTCAATTAAGATCCACTGGCAATTAATAACCTATTTATTCTAATAGTTCCAATGGTACAAAGGCCAAAGATCTGGCATCCAATTATGGACATGCAGTAAAGCTGATCAGGTTGCTTTAAGATTATGGGGGCTAAAGTGAAGTACTCTTCATCTTTATAATTTTCCCTTTAAAAAAAAATTCGCATAGGTAAATCTTTTAAGTATAAATTTCCAAACTACCATGATTCAATTCTTGATATTAAAAAGATACTTTGAGGGCGGCACCTGTGGCTCAAGGAATAGGGTGCCACCCCATTTACGTGGGGTGGCGGGTTCAAATATGACCCTGGCCAAAACTGCAAAAAATAAATAAATAAAAAGATCCTTTGACTCTTTGAACTCCACTTCCAGTTTTCCTTCTGCACTAGCATACTGAATCTTAGCAGTAAGAATAAACCTTCAGACTTTTGATTGAGGGACTGACAAGATAGATCTTACAGAAAAGCATAACTGAATAAATTATACTTCCCAATTCTAAAAGTACTACTTTACTTTTAGGCCTAGAGAAGGCCTTTTCTTTGACCCATTCCCTCTCCTGCTCCATCCCAACCAAAAGAAAGCTCACTCCTACCTCTTTATCCTTCTTTAAAAATTTAGGACTAGGGCATGCTCATGCTACAGTGTCATATCTCTGTCACCAAGTACTAATTCTCTGTTGTTGCATTACTGGTTTCTACCAAAGAAGTCTGCCTGTAACATACTGAAATAGCTTTATGATGTTAAAGATTGTTAGAGTTTAATCTACATGACTGAAATTGCTTAAGTAAAGAGAATGAATCACAGGAAAAAAGAGCAATTATTAACTTTAAAACAGTTGATTAAAAATAGCAATGTAAGTTTTAAATTAATAATTCACCTTTTTACTCCCAAGATTTTATAATAATCTCGTTTCTGCGACTGTTTCAATAATCTTTGTGCTTTCTCTAGACCTTCCCGAATCTGCTGATCATTTTCATTGTGTTCCTGAGCCGTTTCATAATCCTGAATAGCTGTCAAAATATGTTTAAGATAACACTGTTAAAGGGAATTATAATTGGTTGCCTTTACTTGTCCTACAAATTGATCCTAAAGTTATCATGCCCAACCCCTTCACTCTTTTCCCTTCAGTGCCAAAAGCCCAAACATGTCACCTTAATAATTTTCTTCAAAAACTTACAAAAGGCATAATTAAGGCTGAGCTTGGGTAGCTTATTACTCCCACTCAGCAGCGCTCCCTGCTGTCTGCCCACGGAACCCTCCTCACAGCCTCTGGGTGTTTTAACATTGGCACTCACGCAGAACAATCTTACCACTACCAAGACTGAAAGGGTTGTTACACAGGAAAAGACAGTCAGTGGCAAAGAAAATCTGTGTGGTTGACTATGGGATGACAGTGCAGAAGAATTTGAGGGTGAAGAAGGGAGCTGGAGGATGCATCGCCGGTCCGAAGGACTGAGATCCCAGGGGCCCCAACACCAACAGATACAAACCTAATTCTTGTCCTTAAAGCATCAACCAAAACACAAAATATATCCAGTCCTGGTATGGGAAATCTGGTGACTGTCCACATTACATCTTTTATTTTATTATAGAGTATTTAAGATATTTAGAAAATACAATGTAATATTCTCTAGGTAGGCCTGATGGCAAGGTTGGCCCCTGGCTGGTGTTTGGAAAGTTGGATTTCAGGAGTGTTCCCAACATTCCCTGATAAGAATGGCTCTCTATGCCTGAACTGTCTGGTATAGGCTGGGCAGAAGGTGCCCAGTGACAACGCTGAGAGCTGCAGCTCTAAGCAGTCCCCTGGTAGACAGCATTTCTCAAGTAATGAAGAAATTCTCCTTAGAAAGTTCAGTTTGTCCTGAGTGACATCACGGACTCCTGAAATCTTTGACCCATTTTCCTCCAGATTCCTCACCTTTTCCCTGTACTGACTTTGCTTTGTGTCCTTCCTCTGGAATAAATCTTAGCTCTAGGTACAACTATACGCTGAGTTCTATGTATCTTGTTACACCACCAAATCTGGAGGTGGCTATGAAGCCTGCACACAGATTTTTCCCAGTGTATTCCCTGGATAGGCAACTCAAATAGTGATTGTTGGATTCAAATTCTAGTTTTTGTAATAATGCATTTCATTGTCAGAAAACAGCTCTCTGGATAACATGCCTACAATTCATCTTGGCAACAGGTAACCGTGGCAGAAGCATTAAGAAGGCAGATTAAAATGAGAAAGAGAGGAAGACTAAGAAATTTAGCCTGTGCTCCCTGGGAAGATGAACCAATTCTACCTTTGGCTATTAGGGCAGGGGTGGGGGGGAACCCTTCAATCTATTATCCTAACAGTCTTCAATGCATTAATCTTTTTTTTTTCTTTTTTTTTTTTTTTTTTATTGAACGGTAACTATGTACATTAATGCACTTCTAGGGTACAGTGTGGGGTTTTCAC
>NW_003852429.1:5459016-5503425 GCF_000181295.1 Otolemur garnettii | reverse complement strand
TAAATAGGGAATCTTTTCCCCACTCAATGTTTTTAATTGGCTTGTCAAAGATCAGGTACCGGTAAGTAGTTGGTTTCATCTGTTGGCTCTCTATTAATCTTAAATATTAATATGAAACATTAAATATTACTGTGACCTCATTCTATAAGCCATTATAAAATACTACTTCTAATTTAGTTCACAAACAAATCTATCATAAATAGTCGTGAGGTTTAACTTTATAATTAACACAACACGTAGTATCATGGCCCAGAAAGAAACGGGCCGAGAAGGAATACAAGGGCACTAGAATATGCACAATTTTGCTACCTGTACAAACTCTACCTTTAAAACGTGTTTTATTCTTAAATATACCTCCCCAAAGTAGTCTTTTATATTTTTATTAAAATTTAAAGTAGACACATATTTTGCAATATAAGATAAAAATGTAAAATTATAGGTTTCCTATATTCACAGCTGCAAGTAACAAATAGGAAACTTAAATATGGATTATGTGAGACTTCTCATAGACATAAATGAGAAAGATCATTTTTAATTGTATTTTTTCAGATTCCACACTGTAAGGGAGAATGTTTAAGAAAAAAAAGTAATGACACCCACTTATGATTATCCCATCACTATAACTAGGAAACTATAAAAGTAGAATAAACCAGAAATCTTACAGACCTTGATAAAGAATATCAGATATTAGCCAATTCATTTTCTAACCTCCAAATCTAAAAAAAAAAAAAATTCTAAATTATTTTTGTTCTACATCCTCTTCACAATCTTCAGCAGCAATGGGAACAACTAGCTCAAGATGGCAGATATAGGGACAGAAGTTGGCCTGCCTTCCTTCCCATGGAAATGACAAAAAGTAATGTAACCATGGCAGCACTGAAAATAGCAGACCAGAACTTTTGATAAATTTCTGGAAGAGAGTAAGGAAGTAGGATCCTATTAATAGTAAATAAACCTAAGCAAGAAAACAATTTTAGTAACTTCAAATTTTTTTCTGGAGAGACAGGATTTAGCTTTTGCTCAGACTCATCTCAAACTCCTGACCTCAAGTGATCCTCCCACTTCAGCCTCCCACAGTGCTAGGGTTACAAGCAGAAGCCACCACATCCAACTCTAAATGACTCTTACAGAGAGAAAAAGAAAATAAAAGTAATGATGAACACATACATATTAGAATATCATGTAGGGACTAAACTGAGAAATGCTGATGCTACTCACAAGGGGTCATTTGTAACATTTCTATCCTCTTAGGCCTTGCAGGAACGTGTACATGTCATGAGATGCACACGAGGAACACAATGGCGTCATGATATGCTAATCCTTTCTCTGAGTGATAGGATTATCCTTTTATGTTAACAGATGTAGATCTGTATGCTCATACAAGGGCCTTGGGCTAACTGCTTCATCTACAGGAGCCTCAGTTTCCTAATTTGCAAAGTGGTAGCACAACCTGTATCACGACATGAGTGTCTGGGGTGATGAAAGAGCTAGTGGTGACAGTCATACAACATTGTAAATCCACTTAATGCCACTTAACTGTACACCTAAAAATGTTTAGTGTGATAGTATCTGTCTTGCAAAAACGAGGGTAAAACACTGAATGTACAAAAAAACTTTTATACATGACAATTGTAATAACAAATATTAGTTAATATATTTAAATAGTTTCTTTTTCTTATAAGAAATCATCATTTCCTGACTATTATAGGAAACAGAGCTCTCTCTGAAATACTTTTTTGAAGGAAAATTTCTGTTTGGAAGTGCAGTGTCCAAGAGAAAGGGTGAGAGAAGCAAGCACCATGTCAACAAACTTAATCCCAACACCCTGGAACATGCAGAGACAGCAGAAGATAACATAGAGGGCAGCCTTCTGGCCTCAGAAACCCAACTGATTTAGCCCAAAGTTCCCAAAAGTCTCCAAGCAAGTAAGGATAAGTAAATTCCTTAGAAACAATACTTGGTGTTGACCTATTATCAGAAGAAAGCCTAGAGATCAAAAGGGGGCCGAGTGAGCCTGCGAGAAGTGATAGTGATGATTTTAAAGCTGAACTAAAAGCAGCAGCTCTGCTTCTATCTACTGAGAGGAAAAGTTCAGCCAAAACTAAGGAAAAGAGAAGGTGCCTCAAGATGCCCTGCTGGAAAAGCCAAAAACAGATGGAGCCAAACTGACCTGCATCTAGGGAGGCTTGGCTGCCATCACGGGGGCCCTGAAAGATGCTGCTGACAGCGTGAGAACAGACTAGAGGTCCACAGGGAACAGGCTACACTGAGGCTGTCCCTGCAGACTTCCTCGGAGCACTCTTCCCGCAGTGCTGGTGTTAGAGTTAATTCTCAGTATGGTTCAGGACCATCCACACTGACACAGGTCTCTCCAGGTGAGCTGTTCAAAAGCTAAATAAACTGCAATGGTTGATTCTGACTCTTTGGAAGACCTACCAAGTCATACCCTGAGGAGGGCTATGATCTAAAAGGGGCACTGTCTGTCCCTTTCTAGCTCAGAACTGCCATAGTTCATTCTATCAACCTGGTGATCAAAGTGGGCCACTTTTCAGAAGAAAGGCATCCCTGACATCTATAATGGCCACAGTGAGTAAACATTCTTAGCCTCAGGAAAGACACTATTTACAGGGCAATGCCCTTCATGAATAGCCACTGTGTTGAATTAAGAATTAAGCATATGTGGGGCAGTGCCTGTGGCTCAAAGGAGTAGGGCGCTGGCCCCATATGCCAGAGGTGGCGGGTTCAAACCCAGCCCTGGCCAAAAACTAAAAAAAAAAAAAAATTAAGCATATGTGATGAGGAAAACTGTAGTCTATCACACAGACTTCGACTGTAATCCCTGACACTTTTAGTATCTACATAGTAAATAGATCACATTAATTACCATTCACCACAGAAAAATCTGATAATACAGATACAAGCTACTCCCAATTGATCCAGAAATCATGTTTTAAATGCTAATTTATAAATAAACCTGGCATGCAAGGCTTAACACATCTCTGAGCTAGGCATCTCACTAGGAAAATGCTATTTTATAAACACTGTCACTTAACAGATCTAGATGACAAACCAAAAGAGCAAGTACCCAGAACACCTGCAAAATACTATGTCCTATATACCCTAAGAGTGAGGGAGAGCTAGAATACTTAAATTTGTATAGAATGTTACTAGAAAGCTTAAAGCTTCCAAACTCCCTAATAACCCTCATGACAGCCAGCATATGAGTGACCTGCCTCAGTCTGAAGACTACACAGCTGAACACGTACACAGCGGGCCACAGACTGGGAGAGGGAGGCAGGAAGGTCTGGATCCTGTTCCCAGAACCGCTGGAGATCTCTCTAGCAAGCACCAAGCCCTCCCTCTCCCTACCCCCAGCCCCAAATCAGAGTTTTGCGAGCTTTAAAAAAAAATTATTTTATTTTAGGTTTATAGTTTCATAGATGTTAAGTTTCTTGCACTGAACTAAGTTACTGATTGACATCAGAGTACTGATGTTTCTCAGCATTTCTTACCTGTATCTTTTTGGCTGTCTGTGCCAAGGTATTGGGAGGTGCTGGTCAAATTATATTATTTGGTTATTTGACAAAATAGTACGCTTCTATCTTAAAATAGTTCTTTGAAAATGAATATAAAAAGTATTATTTCTAACATCACTGGGATGCAAAAGCCTCAACTAAAGGCTGCAATTCTACTCTAGACCTAATTTCATTTAAAATTTGTATTTCTGGGCTGGGTGTTGTGGCTCACACCTGTGGGAGGAAGATGAAGGAAGATCACTTGGGGTCAGGAGTTTAAGACCAGGCTAAGCAAGAACAAGAACCCATCTCTACAAAAAAAGAAAAAGAAAAGAAACAAAAAGGGGTGGCACCCGTAGCTCAGTGGGTAGGGCACCAGTCACATATACTGAAGCTAGCCCTCAAATCAACAATAACAATTGCAACCAAAAAATAGCCAGGCATTGTGGTGGGCACCTGTAGTCCCAGCTACTTGTTAGACTGAGGCAAGAGAATCGCTTAAACCCAAGAGTTAGAGGTTGCTGTGAACTGTGACATCATAGCACTCGACCCAGGGCAACATAGTGAGACTTTATCTCAAAAAAAAAAAAAAAAGAAAGAAAGAAAGAAAGAAAAAGATAAGCCAGGCATGGTGGTGCACAACTGTAGTCCCCATTACCTAGGAGACAGGAGGATTGCTTGAACCCAAGAGATTGAGGTTGCTATGAACTATGATGACACCAGTGTACTCTAGCCAGGGTGACAAAGCTAGACTCTGTCTCAAGAAAAAAAAAAGTATATCTGAGGGATAAAAGTTTCATATGTGGCATGACCAACAAATATAATATCTAACATTAGTTTCATAATTTTAGACTACAGGTGCCTGTAGTCCTAGCTACTTGGGAGGTTGAGGCAAGAGAATTACTTGAACCCAAGAGTTTGAGGTTGCTATGAGCTGTGACACCACAGCACTCTACCCAGGGTGATAGATTGAGACTCTGTCTCAAAAAAAAAAAAAAAACTCAAAAAACCCTGAAAATAAGACCATTCTCAAGATAAAAGATAATTAACAAATACCAACCCTATGTTCACCAAGATGTTGGAGTTGGCAGGCATGAATGTTTTGTCCATTGTACTCACTGGGTATAGCATAGATATGAATTTTAAAGCACCTGTTATACTATGCTCAATGACATCCATGTCATAAATAAAAAATTTACTGATGGGGGCAGCACCTGTGGCTCAAAGGAGTAGGGCGCTGGCCCCTATCCCAGAGGTGGTAGGTTCAAACCCAGCCCTGGCCAAAAACTACAAAAAAAAAGGTACTGCTGGGCTTAAATATAACAGAGCAAAGAGTCAGTGAATTTAAAGACAAATCAGAAAAAATTATCACTCTGAGGAAAAGAAGTTATAAAGAAGATATTTTAAATGAATAAAATATTTTAAAAATTAAGTCTCAAAAATATGAGATAGTATGAATGTATTAAGAAATAATGAAGCAGAAAAAATATATTAATGACCAAAATTTCCCCAAATTTAAATTTGTAAATAGTTCAGAGGAGATCAAGCAAAATTAATGCCAAGAGAAAACACACCACAGAGGAATGTTACTTTTCATTTTCAATTACCTGAGAAAGAGAAAATCCTGAAAACTGCTCCCCCTAAAACAGGACACATCATAAACACATGAAGGACAATTTGAACAATTCCTTGGCTTTGTATCAGAAACAATGGACACCAGAACTATCATTAGAGTGCTGCAAGAAAAACACTGTTAAAGCAAAATTCTGTATCCCCCAGTAAGAATACCAAAAGATACTTCCAATCAAAGAAAGCTAAGAGACTGTCGATAGCAAGCCTATACCTAATGCTAAAGAAGTTCTTTAGGCTGAACGAAAAGAAAACCAGATGAAACCTCAGATCTTAACAGAAGGAATGAAAAGCAGTAGGAATGACAGATAATTAAACAGAAGTCTTTTCCCTGATAATTTCTTAAAAACACCTATGAATGTGTAAAGTGAAAAATGTAACATATTAGGTGCTTATATGTAGATTCATATGTGAATGTGATATGATATGTATGACAATTATTTAGCAAGAAGCACATGGAACTATATAGTTGTAGGGTTTCTACATTTTACATCAAGTGGTACAATATTAACTCCAACTAGATGGGCAAAGTAAAGATGTGTATAACCTGTCTAGTGCAACCACTAAAACACTAATGCAAAAAAAGGTAAAGCAAAGAGTAAAGAGAAATTCAGCATACTACAAATATTCATATAATCCAAATGATGGCAGGAAGGGTCAAAGAATCAAAAACAAAGTGACAAAACAATAGCAAAATGGTAGACCTAAATATAGCCATATCCATAATTACATTAATACTGATGAACTAAACATGACAAACAAAAGATGGAGATTATAATTATCAAAATTAACCTACAAACAAAAAAGCAAGTTCTAACTATCTGATGTCTACAAGGGACACACTTTACATATAAAAAGACTTGACAACACTGAAAATAAATGGATAGGCTGGACATGGTGGCTCACGCCTAATCCTAGCTTTCTAGGAGGCCTAGGACAGAGGAGCTCTTGAGCTCAGGCATTTGAGACCCTGTCCCTACTAAAAATAGAAAAACACAGCCAGGTGTCATGGTAGATGCCTGAGTCCCAGCTACTTGGGAGGCCGAGGCAAGAGGATCCGTGTAACCCAGAAGTTTAAGGTTGGTGTGAGCTAGGCTGAGGCCATGGCACTCTAGCCTGGGGCAACAGAGTGGTGAGACTCTGTCAAAAAAAAGAACGTAAGTGAATGATAAATATATCACATAAGCAATAAGATCAAGAAGGAAGAGACTTTATTAATATCGAATAAATAAAACTTCAAGTATTACCAGTGATACATAAGTTTTCACTTTTATCCTTATGTACTGTTTATCAGAGAACTTAACAGTTATGAAATGTGTGGGCTGCTTAATGCATAAAGAAAATACTGACAAAATTAAAGACAGGAAAATACACAATTTCCACAACAGATAATCAAAGATCTTAATCTCTCAGTAATTTATGGAAAAACTAACAGAAATGTTACAACATATGATTACAGAATATCTCTTATTTTCAACT
Source organism: Otolemur garnettii (assembly GCF_000181295.1). Lineage (NCBI taxonomy): Eukaryota > Metazoa > Chordata > Mammalia > Primates > Galagidae > Otolemur > Otolemur garnettii. Next base: position 5,496,802 of record NW_003852429.1, on the reverse strand, counting down.
GTACATAGAACATTCAGCAAAATAGACAGCATGCTGGACCACAAAATGAATTTTAAATTAAAAAGAAGGAAATCACATAAAGCATGTTTGTTTTCTGATCATAATGGAACTAAACTAGAAATCAATAATAAGGCACCTGGAAACCCCCAAATATTTGAAAATTAAAACACATCTAAATAACCCATGGATAACAGAAGAAATCAGAAAGGAAATAAGAATACACATCAAACCAAATTAATAATGCAAGTAAACCACTACATGTAAGGGGTAGCTTATATGCTTATATTTGAGAAAGAAAAAAAGGCCTTAAATCAATAATAGTTCAACCCTGAGAAGCTAACAAAGCACAAAACAAACCCAAAATAAGTTTACTTTTACAGAAATCAGTGAAACAATAAAGAAAAACCATAGAAACCATTAATGAATCCTTAAATTAGTTCATTAAAAAGACCCACAAACTGACCAAACTCTTAATGATGAAGAGGGAATAAAAGAAAACACAAATTATCAATATTAGAAAGGAAAAAGGAATCATCACTATAGATCTTACCAACATTAAAGGCATTATGAGATAATAAGAACTTCATGGCAACAAATTCTGCACTGAAGAAGAAATGGACTTGGGGTGGCGCCTGTGGCTCAGGGGGTAGGGCACTGGCCCCATACACTGAGAGTGGCGGGATTGAGCCCGGACCCAAACTGCAACAGGGAATAGCCAGGCATTGTGGCAGGCACCTGTGGTCCCAGCTACTCAGGAGGCTGAGGCAGGAGAATTGCCTAACCCTGGGAGTTGGAGGTTGCTGTGAGCTGTGATACCATAGCACTCTACTGAGGGCAATAAAGTGAGACTCTGTCTCAAAAAAAAAAAAAAAAAAAAAAAAGAGAAAGAAAGAAAGAAAGAAATGGACAAATTTCTTAACAGACATAACTTTTAAAAAAAGACATATCTTACAAAAATGAACAAAGATGAGACGAACTATTTATTAATAGGCTTTTAATGATCAGAGAGTATGAATTTGTCATCAAAAATCACCCACTAAATAAAACTCCAAGATCAAGAAGAAATACTACCAATCATCTGAAAATAGAAGAGAAGGGAACAATCTCTAACCTATTGTTTGAGTCTCTCAAACAACACTAAACTCTCAACACTAAAATCTGACATAGACATTACAAAAAAGAAGTTACAGAGCAATATCCCTCATGAACATAGTTGCATACTTCTCAAAATATTGGCAGATCCAATCCAGCAATATCTAAACCCCAGTCCAAAGAGTTAGCCTAATAATTCAAGGTTAACTTTAGACATGTCAGTGTAAAATATCACATTAACACAAACAAGAAAACTTATAAATCATTTTTCAACTCAATTACAAATAACAAATTTAAGTGGACAAACATTTAAAGAACACAAAGATATTTGAATGTAGAAATAACACATGAAGTATCAAGTTATCAAGAATACAAATTAAAGCCATCATCAGATACTACTAACACATGCCAAATGTATAAAATTAAAAAGACAACACCAAATGTTTTTAGGATGTAGAGCAACTGGAACTCTTGTACATCACTGGTAAGAGTGCAAAATATAAATCACTTTTAGAAAGTGTCTAGCAGTTTCTTTTAAAACTAAGAAACACCTTATCCTATTACTCAACAAGTAGTCCATTCCTAGATATTTACAGAAGATAAATGAACACATTGTCTAAAAAAAGCCTTGTTGAATAATGTTCATATCAGCTTTTTTCATAACTATAGAATCAGCTGAGGTGCCCAGTTATATATATGAGAATGAGTAAATCCAGTGGGATATATTCATAAAATGGAATATTCTTCAACAGGGTAGAATTGATGGTGAAATACTGAATGCTTTCCTCCTCTTTTTTAGTAGAAAAGAGAAAAAAGCCCATCAGTTATATTTGAAATTAAAGATCGTTTAAACCATAGCCATGCCTATTTGTTTGCACACTATCTGTGGTTGCTTTCCCACGGCAACAGTAGAATAGAGTAGTCACAACAGAGACCCTAGGGCATGCAGAGCCTCTGTCTACTATTTGGTTCTTTACAGAAAAAGTTTGCCAACTTCTACTCTTCAGTGATAAAAAGTCATGAACTACCAAAGCATGTAAAACAAGCTGAATGGAGGAAGCCTTATAGATCCTGACTTTAAGCTTCCCTTTCTGTCCTTAAGAATTAAGTCATCAGTTTGACAAGAATCTTGCTAACTTAGGAACCCTCCCCCTGACCTCTAGCATATTCCTCATCCCACCCTCCTTAGCTTAGCACCCTGGCCTGCAATCAATAAGAAGTCTGTTGAGTTGGTCTAACAAGAATCCCCCTTCCCTGTGATTCTTCCTAGTAATTTTCAATCCACTGAACCCCTACCCTACTCTTTGGTTGTAAATTCCCAGTTAGAGACTGGGGAGTCAAAGCCCTATCTCTCTCTCCCACTGCAAGACCCCTAATACCTATTGCCATGGCCTCCTTGAATAAAGGCTGCCATACTGTCTTTAACAAGTATCATGAATTATTTTCTCCTCAATAGTTTGCAAAGGTATCAGAACTCAGGAATGCTGTACCTAAGATGACACAGTGTAAGTTTTAGCAAATATAACTGCTTATCTCATAAGGACACCAGAGTCATCCCTATATTTAGAGGAACTCTGTCAAAACTTTAGCACTGCTTCAGTATCAGTTCCTCTCAAAAGCTATTAAAAAGAAGATAAGAAGAAAGAAAAAAAGACCTGTAGAGATCTGAAGAATTTCACTTCATTTTTCATGACCTCAGAGGCATCCTCAAATAACAGTCTTACTTTCTAGTGAATGGAATTCCGATGCTTCATAACAGTCCTATTACAAGCCCCAAATTAATAAATCTCCATATTCCATTACTCATTAACCTTAACCTTTTGATTCTTTATTCATTATATTCCATCATTTTAAATTACTAATTTAAAAAAAGATAAAACCAGCAAACAGAAGTATATGGAAAGCCTTCATATTTTATCTCAGTGTTTCAACTAAAGACATACTACTATTCAGCCTAGTAAGATGATTATTCACTTATATAATTTACTAAACTTTTGGCTTGAATTCATCATCTAAGCCAGCCAATACCTGTCAGTTTCCACTAGACAGGACAGCCTTTTGCTTTTCTTTCTTTCCCATATTTAGCAACCTGGCAATACATTCTCCCTCCCTCCTTCTCCTCTTTCTCCCCTCTTTTCTCTGAGTGGTGAGTATTATTTACTATCCATACTTAGGACTCAATCATTTTACTCTTTTAAAATCCTAATTCAGAAAGATCCCCGCGTATAATCAAACCCTCCTAGTGAAAAGGCAAAGAGTAAACTCCTATGGAGAAAATTTTTTAAGGAAAAAACAGACTTCAAAGACATTAATTATATTAAATTAGCATTAAACACCTTTTTCTTCAAGAATTAAGTTATCATGGCTCAGCACCCATGGCTCAGCACAGTAGTTACAGCACCAGCCACATACACCGAGGCTGGTGGGTTTGAACCCAGCCCAGGCCAGCTAAACCACAATGACAACTGCAACAAAAAATAGCCGGGCATTGTGGCCGGTGCCTATAGTCTCAACTACTTGGCAGGCTGAGGCAAGAGAATCTCTTAAGTACAAGAGTTTGAGGTTGCTGTGAGCTGTGATGCTACAGCACTCTACCAGAAGGACAATGTGAGACTGTCTCAAAAAGAAAAAAAAAAAGAAGAATTAAGTCATCAAGTTTCCCTCTAAAGCAAGACAATTTAATATTCGAATTACAAAGGATCTTTCAAATTATGCTTTTACATTTTCCTGTACCTTCTCTAACTTCACGCCTGGAGCTGAGGGTTTACATACAGATAAGTACCTTCGGTAAAGTGTTCCAGAAACTAACAGGAATGCAAAATCCTAGAGTAAAGCCGTCTCATGAACCAAAAACGTTAGCTCAAAAATGAAGAGAATAAGTACGCTAAAAAGGGATCTTCTGTGTGGATTACATGGCTTATTGAAACATTCTTATGAATATTAAAACATGTACCACAAATAGTATTCTAGGAACCACTGTTGTCACCACTCCCTGGAAACTGTTTGAGAGCAAGATTCTTTTCAATATGGCGAAACGGGAAAAAGGTGCTTGAACAGTCTCCCTTAAAAATGAGTACCACAAACCACGTTTCACTACTCAAACCATTTAATCATAAAAGAAAACCACTCTTCTTGCTTTTTATTTAAAATGCTTGCCTGACTTGAAATAAAAACTTTGCAACAAGGGTTTATAAGGCTTTCATTTTTAAAAAACTACCTCATTTAAATGTTCATAATGTCACATAAAAAAGCTACAAATACATAAACACATTATTTTTCAAAAAGATGTGTATTACTATACATACCTTAGTTATCTTCCACCAACAGGGCACTGCCTTTATTCAAGGTCTTACAACATCTAGAAGGAATCCCTCTTGCTACTTTGACTTTAACAGTAGGATAGGCGCTATCCTAATGTCACTGAACAGCCAGGTGTCATATAGGATAATTTAGATTAGGCCTACATGATATATATGTATGCTTTCTGCACATATACGTCATGCATACTGCATCTATGCACAAAGTATGTATAAATACACATAATATATATAGAAATAGAAGTGCACAAAAATATGGAAAGATACAAATCCAAAATGAACAATGACTACCTCTGATATGAGATTTATACTTCAAATTTTCTATTTTGTTGTCTTTCCTAGCTTGTCTACAACAAAGCTAAATTTTTTTTTTTTTGAGACAGAGTCTCGCTATATCACCCTCGGTAGAATGCTGTGGCATCACAGCTCACAGCAACCTCAAACTCTCGGGCTTAAGCGATTATCTTGTCTCAGCCTCCCAGTAGCTGGGACTATAGGCACCTGACACAATGCCCAGCTATTTTTTGTTGCAGTTGTCATTGTTGTTTAGCTGGTCTGGGCTGGGTTCAAACCCGCTAGCCTTGGTGTACGTGGCTGGCACCATAACCACTGTGCTACAGGCGCCAAGCCACAAAACTAAAATTTTTATTTTTATTTTTACATTCCACTGAACTGCTTTCAGTAGCAGAACCTTTTCTTCACACAGTATACTTTTCAAGTTTCATCCACAAAAAGACAAATAATTTCCAAGTTCTTCACCAGTTTTCTAAAACTATCAACACTGCCAGGTACTCTGGTAAACTTGTTCTAAGTAAAAGGAAACTGAACATCTGATGATTTCAGATTATCCACTATTAGAAACTGGAAATCAAATTCCTTAAAGATTTACCTTCGTCGTACATTTCTTCTATTAAATAGGCCTCTGCTCGATCTTTCAGAGCATTCACATTGTCAGGTTCCAGCTGTAAGACCTCAGAACATATTCTAATAGCTTCAACAGGCTTCTCGTCCTAAAAGTAAATGTGAGAAAATGATTTATGGCTGCTATTCCACATGTTAAATTTTTTCATTTCTGGGAACAAGTCAACTGTTACCTTAGAGAAGCAGTGGCAAATCCTTTCTTTTGAACGAACTGTGTACTCAACAATACTTGGTTCTGTTTTCATGACAGATTCGTACTTGCTAGTCGCATCTGTGTATCTATTATGTGAGGAAATCATGATAAGCAACAGTGAAATTCTATTTTCTACTTTCATAGCTGTAGGAAATACACTCTTCCACTCCCTACTCCATTCAACTAGATGAGCACACGTCTTCCAACACTGCTTTTGCCTCATTAATCTAGAATAGCATTTATATATATTTTATTTTTAAGGTAAGAATTCAAAAGGGGGAGAAAAGAAGGCAGACTAGCTAGTGACCTCAGGACCTGAGGAACAGAATGTTGTAAGTTCCCTGGATTCCTTTTTCATTTCAAGTATCCCAGACATGGAGCTGAAGATTCCAGCAACACAGAATGCCAACAGGTATAGAACAGTGATAACAAAACCAGCAGAAATCTCCTCTCCCCAGGCAAAGGCCCTGGAAGGAGCAGCCTAACAAGGCAGAAAACTGTCTGACAATAATAGCTCCACTCCAGAGCTACAGAGAAAATTACTGTCCCATCCCTATCAGTGCCAGCAAAGAGAAAAACAAAGAACAAAAAACAAGGAATAAAATAGCAGAATTAAGCCCTAACAATCATTACATTGAAAGTAAATGATGTAAATACATCGGTAAAAGAGATTAGAAGAGTGTGTTAAAAAACATGACCCAACATAGGCTGTCCACAAAAAATTCACTTCAAATATCAGGATGATAAAATAACGTGCCATGCAAATATTAATTAGAGAAAGCATAAGAGGCTATGATGCCACATAAAGTAACAAAATTACCAGAGAGGGACCACATAGAATGATAGAAGGTCAGTCCAATTTAACAAATACCAAGCCGAAATGTGTATATACCAAGCAACAAGGCAGTTAAGAGGATGCAATGATAAGCTGAAGAACAGGAGAAAATATTTGCAAACCACAAATCTGACAAAGTACTAGTATCTAGAAAATCTAAAAAACTCACAACTCAAGAGTAAAAGAGTAAACAATTCAATTAGAATGTGAGCTAAAGACATGAAAATATATACCTGGCATATAACTACATGATAAGGTGTTCATTAGCCATTAGGAAAATGTAAACTAAAACTACAATGAGATATCATAACATATCAGAATGGCAAAATAAAAAAGTTGTAACAATGTCAAATGCTATCAAGGATACGCAAAAACTGGATCTTTCAGACATTACTGGTGGAAATGTAAAATGGTACAGTCACTCTGCAAATCGAATTGGCAATTTCTTATAAACTAAACAGGCAACTATCATACACCCCGGCAACTACACTGCTGGCATTTATCCCAGAGAACTGAAGACTTATTTTCCCACAAAGACCTGTACATGAAAGTAACAGTATTCATAATAACCAAAAACTGGATATAGCCCAGATGTCCTTCAATGGGTAAACAGCTAAAGAAACTGTGGCATGGCCATACAACAGAAAGCACGCAGCAGCAAGCAGGAAGAAAATATTGATACAACAATCCGGATGACTCTCCACAGAATATGCAGAGAGGAAAAAAGCCAGTCTTTCAAGTTTACATGTTGTATGTTTCCATTCATATAACATTCTCGAAATGACAAAATTACACCAACAGAGAATAGATTAGGGCCCGATGGAAGCTAAGAAACGGGTAGGAACAGAAGGGAAGCAGATGTGCCCATACGAGGTCAACAGGAGAGATCCTCGTGGTGATGCAATCACTGTATCTTGACCATACTAACATCAATATCCTGATCGAGACATTGTACTATAGTTTTACAAGATGTTCAGGAATTTGGGTGAAGCATCCTCATGATGGCAACTTTCAAAGGTTACTAGGAGTAGGGGAGTTGGAACCTACCCATTAGGCAGTATTGTGTGCAATGCTTTTATTCTCTTCAACTCTCCTGCCCCACCCTACAAACTCCCTACAAACATCACTCAGATAGACACAACCTCTTACTCTTGCCAACTCCTACTTATTCCTTAATCCTTTAGGATGTAAGTATCTAAATTATCCAAAAAGCTTCACTTTTCTTACTCCTAGTTGTCACCATCCTGAATTGAATTAAACACCCCTCTGTATACCCACATTATACTCTGTACATTCTATCACTTTGGTTATCATATTATCTTTTAACAATCAGTCTATATGTCTGTCTCTCACAATCAGCTATAAACTTAAGTTCAAAACTATTATCAAGTTCATTTCTGTACCCTCTGTACATAGCTTGGTACCTGATACAGGAGATAATATATGGATAAGAATATGTTAGGTATAACATGAATAAATCTGCTATTAAAGATACTATGAAGTTACAATTATTTATATACTTCCTTAATCCAAAAATGTATAATTCTGGTGGTTTTACTAAGGCCCAGGACTATCTAGAATACTCCACCCTCCACGGCTACCAAGTAAAAGAGCAATAAGTTTGATTGATTTGTGCCCACAACCAGACATACAAGGAAAGAATGGAAGGTCGAGACAAGCATATTCTTACCTGCCATCTCTGATGAGCTCTTCAGCTGACTCAATCAGCTTATTAAGCTTCTTTACTTGTTTATAGTGTGCAAAACACCTTTTATGTTCCTGGTCAAGTTTAAGACATTCACGAACTTCACTGCTCATGTATTTAAAGAAAGGAAAATATCACAAGTCAAAATAACCAATGAGTAGTTTTCAATACCAAAATACAGAAATCACAATGAGAGTATTTCTGTTTGTAACAATTACACAAGACACTGTGACTTAATAATTTACTTCTTATATACTTTTGTGTGTGAATTGTACCATGCATACATTTATTAACTCAAATTAAAATGACTTATGTAGAGTTACATATTAAACACTCCATTCTGTTTCTGCAAATCCAACAGCCATCCTGTTTGTTTTCATAAGCAGTTTCATAAAGATAAACTATGTGGAAGTAGAGTAACTTACGGGGAAGGAGGATAACAAAATATATAAATAGATTGAGAATATAAAAACCTTGACCACAATAATTTTATTAATTTAATGTTAAGATTTTAGAAAAAGATGGGATTATTATCTTACTGGCAACAGTAAAAAAAGACCAGTATGACACTGGAACTGACCTGAGGGACAGCTCGTGGTCTCCTAGTTGGTAGTACAGTGTGCTGATTTTGTAAAATGCCTCGGTATTGTCATTCTTCAGTTTTGATGCAGCTTTCAAGTCACTTATAGCTTTCCTGGGTTCTCCTTCTTTTATAAAACATTCAGCCCGAAGTTCTCGTAGTTCTGCATCCCAAACACAAACCTTGAGAAACAAAAGAACTAGACTTTAAGAAAGAACCAAGAAATTACGCAGTCATTGTTGTACACCACGTTTATCTACATAGTTATCAACATAAGACACCCTCAATTAATGTGATGATATACAGTGTAAATTATATTAAAGGTCTGATACAATTTAAATGTGACAAGAATGATGTGACAGAATAATTTCTCAAAGGACATCTTATATACTAAAGGAAAAAGTGATATATTCACATATACCAAAGTCCTTTTCCTATCTCCTTCAGTTATAATTCCAAAATGCTAAAAATAAAAAATCATAGCATTAACTATTAGAAAGTAGTTTCCAGTGAGGCACATTTGAAGAGTATATTCTATTATCAGATTTTTGTGCTTAATCAACAGTTCCATTTTCTAGTCAAAAAATAAAATCTAGGTTCTAATATCACAAAATATTTTTAGTATACTACTAAGTGAAATTCTCTTTTGTAAAATATCACCTTCTTGAAGTTAAATCCTCAAATCAAAAAAGGAAAAGTAACCTAGGAAGTTGAGGCTTCACCATTTCTGTTTTTATCAAAAACTCCACGAGGAAACACACTAGTAGTATTCTTCAAAATATAACCTAAAAGCTCACCAATAAGGCCTACAGACATATCTTTACATAGTTCCTAGAACTGTTCTAAAGTCATATCAACTTTTTATATTCCTGAAGATCTCAAAATCAACATTATACATAAATATGGATAATAAACTAGATCAAAATGAACAGTCCAATTACTGGAAGGTAAAAAGTAAAACTTTATTTTTCCTTAATAAAAGATTAACATAATTAATGAAACATAAATTCTACTGTACTATATAATATCCTCTGTAGAATTATCAAAGAAATGACTATTCTACATATATCCCAAGTTTACAACCAAAATTCATTGAAATTCTACATCAAAGCACTGTGAAATGGTAAGTAAATACAAATTATGACTGCTTCCATTTGAATATTTTAGTAGACTTCCTCCTTAATCATTTATCGTTAAGTCCTTTGGAGGCAAAGAAACCTGGACTTAGAACCCTCTGGATCCCATCAACTTTTTATTTTTCCTCTTCCCTAGAAACTTCTCCCCTTAAACATTCTGCTTTCCTCTCAAATATCATTTTTCCTTTTTCTTCAACCAACTCTTTCATCTTTTATCCTGTTTAACAAAATCAAACCAACACAGCAAATCAAGCACTTTATAAAAAAATATAACTCTCACTACATATATGCAGTACATTTATTAAAAACTTCAGTCCTTTCAGATTGTGTGTAAAACTAGCACACTGTACCCCATCATTGCATTAATGTACACAGCTATGATTTAATAAAAAAAAAAAAAAAGAAAAAAACTTCAATCCAAATTTTGTTCTATATAAACATAATCTTTTATTTAAAAGCTAGAACTCCTAGAGTAATAGGATTTTACCCTGTATTGGTTTTCTGTGGTATATAACATGTCAAAGTGTACAAACAGGCCTGACAGTAAAAAGCAGAAAGTGTCAAAACGTACCTCTAAAATCTTATCAAGGAAGGTTATAGCAGCGGTATAATCTGCATTTTCAAAAGCCTCTAGTGCTTGTGAACGCAGACGTTGCATTTCATCAGATTTTATAAGCTGAGACTGCGCTTCCTTTTCTTCATTTTCACTTGGATTTGATTTGAGCTAGAAGAATAATAAAAAATTAAGTAGGGTTTCTAATCTTCAGTTTAATACCCATAATATACACAAACATCCAACCACTGCAAACACTTAAGTTCACTGGGTAAAAAGAGTGAAGAGATACGACTTGCCTTGCCATGGCGGCGTCAGTGAAGGCATCTTTATTTGCACTGACATGGGACAAGAGTGCTCGAGACCAAAAGATCTGGGTCACCCAAACTTACCAGGAAGCAAATTTTGGAATATGAAAGGGAAGAGAATGGAGTAAGGAAAGCACCCTTCTCACTTTATTACATAGAGCTCTGCAGAATAAATTAATTTGAGGTTTATTTATTTTGCCTTCCATATATATTTCCTAAGTATTTCTCTTTAAGCATAAAATAATTTTACCAAAATAATGAAAAATATAAGGGAACTAAAAAGGGGGGCAGCTTTTTTAGAGTATAGGATAAAGTAATACTGGATACCACAGGGGTTAAAGTATAATAAAAAAAGAAGAATTTATAAGGAATATAAGAGACTAACACCTTACTCTAAGGTTCATGATGTGGTTTTAAGAGCTCTGCATGTTACCTCTTTTGAAAATAACTCTATGAAGGTATAATTGATATAGCATAAAATTCATCCATTTTGAGTCTATAATTCTACAATTTTTTAAAACTAAATTTACCAAGGTGTATAACCATCACCACGGTTTTAGACCATTTCCTCAATAAGATCCCTTATTTTTACATGTAGTTCATCCCTACTCCCAACCTCAGCCCTGGACACTTGGAATCTCCCTTCAGATGGAAAAATCTTAAGCTTACTGTCTCAGAGAAACCAGGTGCCTGCATTTGGGGGTCAGTTCTCTTAACATTATAGTTTATATGTAACAATTATTGAAATCTAGTATTCTTACTAAGATGGGAATTATTGAGTTCCAATTTGGGGTGAGGTACAAAGGAAAGTTATTCTCGAAATCTGTGTCCTCAACAGGTCAATCGTACTTCATCACCTTTTGGTGGCTTCATTTTTAAAATATACTCCCACTACTCACCTGGTGTGAAGGACACTCCAAATGAGAAACGTATGAATAGTATTTTGGGAGAAGGGCTCTGCATCTGTCCATTTTGCTCTTTAGAATATTTTAGGTATTCTATTGTCTTGTAACCCTTGATTTTTATAGAATAGACCTCAAAGTAGTCTAGGTAATTGGAATTGGTGAGCTCCGCTTGCTCCGGGGGAGAGCGTTCCTCAATCATTCAGTTTAAGGGATGCTCTGGGAGCCTGGCATGCCTGTCTCTGTCTGTCTTATCATCCTAAGAGTGATCTTGAATACTTCTGAGACCACACTACAAACAATATGAATATGTGTGTGCAATCAACTTCTACTTTGATGGGGAGAATAAAAGTACAAGAATACACTTCTCCCCATCAAAGTAGTTTATTGAGAACTTGTTTCCTGTACGTATAGTGACCCCTTTGTATAGGATGTATTAGAGACTACCTCTTCTGCATGGAATTTGCATTTTTTTGCCTCCCAAACATTAGAGTCTAACTTCTTCCACATAATTCTGCCCTGCTGGAAGGTGAGGGGACAGGCCCTAAATCTCCAGAGTGAGGATGGAGGACTTGGGCTAACTCCCATCCAACAACAGGAATGGGAGAGAGGGAGGGAGCTCGGGTCATGGGGAGGAGGCTCTTTGGAGCCAGGAGAGAATTGGGGTGGGGTAGGGTAGGGGAAGTCTTCCCAGGAGGTAAGAAAGAGTTAGAGAAACAAACTAAGGACTTCCTTAGAAACCCGCAGAGTTCAGAAGAGGGTTCAGTGAGATTTTCACTCCTACCAAGAGGCCAGTGACTCCGCCCTCATGCTGCAGGGCATCTGCAAGCAGAGAACACCCCAGCAGTGTGTCCCTCCCTCCTCCTTTTTTCATATTCCTTGGCATCCCTGCTTTTCCTGGGCCTCTGCCCTTCTGATCCTTTCAGCCAAAGCTCTTCCCATGACGCTATTTTATTTCTTACTTCTTACCATGAACCTGGTTACTGAGCCTCTGGATAAAAACCCATATTAACTGTGGGATGGGGCCTAATGAAAAAGGTGACCTGCCCCCTTGTACAACTGCAACTCTACTTCTGGCACCTCAAATGAAAATAGTGGCTGGCGGATGTGGTTAGCAGCCTTCCAAGGGACCCTGGCTTCCTAGGACTCCTGCCCTTCTATAACTCTGTCTTCCTGGAGACTGTGCTGGACCTGGTGACACCTTTCAATGAACAAAATATGACAAAACTGGGTATCACTTCCTTGACTAGGTCACAAAACTGCCACCTCCACCTTGCTAGCATTCTCTCTTGCGTTTTCGCTTGCCTACGCTGATGAAGCCAGGAGCGTGCTGTGAGATACGTTATGAGCGACCCATGTGAGAAGGAACCAAGAGAAGCCCTTGGCCTAACAGCTCAGGAGGAACTGAATCCTGCCAGCAAACAAGTGTGTTTAGTAGCAAATCCTCTACTGGCCGAGCCTCTGGCAGGCTGAGTGTAGCCTGCAGCCCTGTAACACAGGGCCCAACTAAGCCAGGCCTGACTCCTCACTCCATAAACTGCGAGGAAAAAGCTGGTAACTTTGGGTAATTCACTATCCAACAATAGATAACTAATAAAGTAGGAACACAATACAGATTTTACCATTTCTCAGTGGCTAGGTTGTATTTCCAAGCAGATTTTAGGACTATTAATGCTTTCAAAAAAAGTCTAAATGAAAAAATTAACTAATTAGACTCTAATCTTGATTTAATCACTAATTAGCTACAAGCTAGCGGCATTTTCTTTGCCAACAAAAAGGGGACAATACTTACCACCCTTTAGAGTAGTCATTAAGAAATTTTAAAAATATTTATGTAACACACAGCAAGTACTCTAAAAAGTGCTAATAAACGCTTAAAAAGATGCTCAAGTTATTTCCCATTATGTTATCTATCAGCCAACTTTGTTGGGTTTTTTTTGAGACAGAATCTCTCTGTGTCACCTGAGCTAGAGTGCAGTGGCATCATCATCATCATAGCTCACTGCAACCTCAAACTCCTGGGCTCAAATGATCCTCCTGCTCAGCCTCCTGAGTAGCTAGGAGTAATAGGCATGTGCCACCATGTCCAGATAATTTTTCTATTTTTTAGTAAAGTGGAAATCTCTCTCTTGCTCAGGTTGGTCTCAAACTCCTGGCCTCAAGTGATCCTCCTGCCTCTGACTCCCAAAGTGCTGGGATTACAGGTATGAGTCACAACCCCTGGCCAGCTACCACGTTATAAATGAAAATATGAAAATACTGAGTCTCATAGATGACAAGCAACTTGCCCAGCACCACACAGTTAAGAGAAAACTAAGGTGGGTCTCCCGACTGTGGCTCCCTGTTACCTGGACACCTCATACAACCTCTTACAAGTTTCTCCGTGGTGAGAATCTTGCACGTGTGCAGAAGTCATTTTCTCCCACAAGTGTAAACTGCTAAAGAGAGGGCATCCCTTTTAATGTCTACTTTGCATATCTATCAAAGGGGTTCTCTTTTTCATTGAATATTAAGAATATTACCCACGGGCCAGGTTTTACTATCTCCATTTTACCGATAAAGAAATTATGTGATTATCTTGCTTAAATTCAAACAAAGGTCTCTATCTCTAAAGCCCGTGCTTTAGATAATGATGATGAAGATCCACCACGATGGTGGCAAGCATTTATTGAGAGCTTTCTATGCTCTGGGCACAACTCAAAACTAAACATAAAACTCTAAAGCAGGCATCCTCAAACTACGGCCCGCGGGCCACATGCAGCCTGCTGAGGACATTTATCTGGCCCACTGGGTGTTTTTGCTGCTGCTGCTGCCTGTCCTACTTAGCAGCCGACTCATCCTGGGGCCTGCAGTCCGGCCCTCCAATGGTCTGAGGGACAGTGAACTGGCCCCCTGTTTAAAAAGTTTGAGGACCCCTGCTCTAAAGGTTTATCTCCACTTTACACAGGAGGAAACCGTGGCTCAGGTCATCTCCAGAGCCTCTATTCTTTTTATTTTTGGCCAGGGCTGGGTTTGAACCTGCCACCTCCGGCATATGGGGCCGGCGCCCTACCCTTTTGAGCCACAGGCGCTGCCATCAGTGCCTGTATTCTTAATGATTCCTCTTACATGTACTTCCAACATGAGGCATGTAACTATCTACTTGTCATCTCCACAGGGACATCTAAATAGCATCTCAGCAACAGGATCAACATGGAATTCTATTTCCTGCCTGAGACCCACTGCTCCCCTCCCCCATCACTATCTTCAATAAATGGCTGCACTTATCATTGAAGCCAAACCTTAGGAGTCATGGCAGATCCCTCTTCCCCTGATGTAATAGTTTGACTTCCTTTTACCACTGGCATCTTTTAAGCCTCCCCCCTCCTTCTTGCCCTTTGTTCCCACAGCTGAGCAAGCTGGAAAGCACATTTCAATCTCTCTCAAAGACAGATGAATCTTAAAAACTGATGAAATCTCATCATCAGCCGGTCAGCATGACTGTACATGTCCAAGAGTGGTCCAGCACACTTCGGCTGTGTTCACAGGCATTGCTGGTACTACACACAGTGAGTCTGCCACTCAGAATCTTCATGAGCTAATGTATGCAGAAAGGCAGAGAAGAGTAGTGAAAGGCAACAAAAACATTTATCACCCGTCTTCAGCCTGCTCTCAAGCACCTTCCCACATAGGAGAGGAAATCAGATACACTCAAAATGATAGCCGATTTTATTGAGACCATGAGACAGCTTCTGATTCAATACAATTTAGTCTAATGTTTTTGGATGTATGTACATATGAATATTATGACAAAGGTTTAACAATGTTAGAAATTTTAGTTTCATTTTCATAGTAGTTACCACCATAGTAATTAGGCATCTTGATAAACTATAAAAAAATTGCAAATAATGAACAGTGGGTTATATACCCTTTCTAGATCACTCCAGAAATAAATCTATGTAAAATAAAAATGCTGGTCTTAAAACAAGCCAAATGAAGCCATAAAGAGATTGCCTTGTCTCTGTCTAAATCATTTTAGCACATACCCTCTTCAGTGATACACAATCTATAACATTCCCCAACAGACTCAAAGCACTTTCCACTTGGTAAAGCAGCCATAATGGATGACTGGAAAATGTCATTAAGAATCTGTTTTATTATTCCTCTCACATCAAGTGAGGGTTTCCCAAAAAGATGCAGCCAATGCCCAGTAAGGATTAATTAAGGACTTTAAGAACAGCTAAGCTGACATATTTAGATTCTCACGGAGGACAAAGCAGGGTGAGTAAACTGTGTAATGAGTTAGGACTCCATGTCTACTGTGCATACTTGACCTTCTAACTGTTAAGGTCAATCTTGGATGTCTAGCACCAAATATGACTTTAGGATCTACAATTCTACTTACATAAATCAGACTATTTTCTATTTACTTATTTTTTAAAACTATTTACTCATCTATAAAATTACTAGTGTCTCGATACAAAAGAAGTAGGTCCAATATGTTCTCTCAAAATAAGATCTTCTTAGAGCCAAATATAACTTGAACTTAACTTACCACTTTTTTAAAATCATCTTCTGCTTCATCAAGTTTTCCTTGTTTGAGTAACAAATGACCTCTCTGTAATCTTGCCTAGGAAAAAGAGGAAGAGTATCCTGAGTATTACAGATTTATAAATTTTCTTTAAACACAAAGAACAAAACTAAATAAGTTAATAAAGTTACTAATATATATTCATTTTTCCAATGCCTATTTTGACTTTACACTGAGAATAACTCCTGGAACGAATGAACACGTGTATTTTTGTTCAAGTATACTTTCTTAAAAATACTTTTGGCTCTACCCATGAAAACTGAAAACATACAAGGTCACACAATTAAGTTCACAAACTCATCCTAGAAAAAGCGCTACATACCTCCTTGCTGATTACTACAGTTACCGTCCAGGTATTCCCTTGGGAAGCTATGCACTGACACCAGTGCCCAGTCCACCCTCCAAAGCAATTTTGGAACTCTTCCTCGGGAATGGCCATCAGACCTGTCATCATATGAGGTCTGACAATTAAGTCTGCAAATTCATCCTAGAAAAAGTGCTGCATGCCTCATTGCTAAATATCACTACAGTCCCATAGTGACCAAGTCCCGCTTAAGTTCCCCTTTAAAAAATGTTTAGAGATACTTACTGCAGTGAAATCCATCTTCAATTCAATCACTTTAGTTAAATCAGGAAGTGCAGCTTTTGATTTTCCCATAGCTAAAAAGACAGTAGCTCTCCGATAATACGCAATATAGTTATCAGGGTCACCATCTAAAAATGAAAATAATAAATACTAGCTCTCTGTAATTTATTTGACAAAACCAAATCACCTGAGCATTATTAGAATTTACAATACTATAAGAAAAGCATTCACTGGGCGGCACCTGTGGCTCCATGGGTAGGGCGCTGGCCCCATATACTGAGGGTGGTAGGTTCAAACTCAGCCCCAGCCAAACTGCAACAAAAAAATAGCCGGGCATTGTAGCAGATGCCTGTAGTCCCAGCTACCTGGGAGGCTGAGGCAAGAGAATCACCTAAGCCCAGGAGTTGGAGGTTGCTATGAGCTGTGACACCACAGCACTCTACTGAGGGTGATAAAATGAGAAACTTTGTCTCAAAAATAAAAAAAAAAAGAAAGAAAGAAAAGAAAAGCATTAACTGATTTTTGCTTCATGTTCCATTATGGGAATGTTAGTGACATAGGAGTTATTTACATCCTCCTGCTTAAGGTCATTGCCAAGATCTGATTTTTCATACATGTCCTGAGGGTACATGTTACCATGTGGTGCACAGAGCTAGTCACTGCTACACTGCTGAGAGCTTGTCAAAAAATCGTGCAAAAATTGCCAACATTTCAACCTCTGGCATAAATGGGTTAAGAAAAGAATTTCTTCACCAAAAAGGAGTAATGAAGAAACAAGCAAACAAACAAAAAGGAATAATGTTGCCTAGCAACATCACTGCAAAGAGATCTAGAATAGAGGATAACACACTATAGCCCTTGAGCCAAATCCAAAGCCCAGACTTCAGGTAAGAATGTGTTTTACATTTCTAGGCCAGACAAGGCCCCTCCTGCCTATATTCTTAGTACTATAGGAGGCTTGAGACTTATTACTGAAAGGATTGCTTGAGTCCAGGAGTTCAAGACCAGCCTGGGCACAGTGAGACCCTATTGTTATAAAAAAACAATAAAAGTAGCCAGGCATGGTAGCATGCAGGAGGCTGCAGTAGGAGGATCGCTTGAGCCCAGGGCTTCGAGGCTGCCCTGAGCCATGATCATCCTACTGCACCCCTGCCTGGGTGACAGAGCAAGTGCGACGCTGTCTCAAAAAAACAAAGTTTTTTGCATTTTCTAAACATTGAAAAAAAAGTTTTAAAAGAAAAGAAAAATATAAGACTATATGGCCACAAAGCCTAAAATATTTATCTAGCCCTTTAGAAAAAAAGATCATAAACCCCAGATCTAGAAGACTGGCTATATGCAACTCATAACTTTTTTTTTTAATTGAATGATAGCTGTGTACATTAATGCAATCATGGGGTACAGTGTGGTGTATTCATATACAATTTGAAGTATTTTCATCAAACTGGTTAGCACAGACTTTATGTCAATTTTCTTAGTTATTGTGTTAAGACGTTTATACTCTACTTTTAGAAAGATTCATTTGCACCCTTGTAAGAGAAACCATAGAGGTGATCCCTCCAATCACTCTCCCTCCACCCATCCACTCTCCCCTTTCTTTCCCCCTCCCCCCTCCTTATATTCTTAGGCTATAATTAGGTTATAGCTTTCATATGAAAGCTATAGTTTCATAGTAGGGCTGTGTACATTGGATATTTTTTCTTCCATTCTTGTGATACTTCGCTAAGAAGAACATTTTCCAGCTCCATCCACGTAAACATGAAGAAGGTAAAGTCTCCATCTTTCTTTAAGGCTGCATAATATTCCATGGTGTACATATATCACAGTTTATTGATCCATTTGTGGATCAGTGGGCACTTGGGCTTCTTCCATGATTTAGCAATTATGAATTGGGCAGCAATAAACATTCTGATACAAATATCTTTGTTGTAATGTGATTTTCAGTCATCTGGGTAAATGCCCGATAAAGGAATTGCAGGATCAAATGGCAGGTCAATTTTTAGTTCTCTAAGTGTTCTCCAGACGTCTTTTCAAAAAGGAACATATTAGTTTGCATTCCCACCAGCAGTGTAGAAGTATTCCCTTTTCTCCACATCCATGGCAGCATCTCTGGTTTGGGGATTTTATGATATGGGCTAATCTTACTGGAGTTAGGTGATATCTCAGAGTAGTTTTGATTTGCATTTCTCTGATGATTAAGGATGGAGAGCATTTTTTCATATATCTGTAGGCCATGCACCTATCTTCTTTAGTGAAATTCCTCTTCAAGTCCTTTGCCCATCCTGAGATGGGATCACTTGTTTTTTTCTTGCTGATATGTTTGAGTTCTCTATGGATTCTGGTTATTAAACCTTTGTTGGAGACATAACCTGCAAATATCTTTTCCCATTCTGAGGGCTGTCTGCTTGCTTTACTTAGTGTGTTCTTGGCTGTGCAGAAGCTCTTTCATGTGATCAGGTCCCAATAGTGTATTTTTGATGTTGCTTCAATTGCCCAGGGAGTCCTCCTCAAAGTTTTCACCCAGGCCGATTTCTTCAAGTGTTTCCCCTACACTTTCTTCTAGTATTTTAATGGTTTCATGTCAACTCATAACTTTTATAAGTATGCAATTCAGTCTTTGTCCCTACTGAGATTTTACGTGAAATACTAAGAATGTGGACTAAGCACTCATTTACAAGATTTTAGAAATTTATAATAGACTTTCAACTAAATTATCTATTGAATGTATAATCTCTATTCCCTCACAAATTTCAAATGGCAGTGAAGAAATAAAGGTACAAACCACAGTTCAAAGGAAGAGAATGGAACGAGAGAGAGACTAGAGACAGAGACTGGAAAAGTTAACATTTGAAAGGGAAGACAGATTTTTGAGCTAACTCCATCCTACTCAGCACCTACAAAGTAGAAAAAGGGATATTCAACTAGAAGCATATCAAGTTTTGTAAAATTATCTTCCTAAGAAGTAATTTGGAAATATATGTATATCAAGAATTTGAAAACTCATCTTGATGAGAGCCAGACATCTAAAAAAAAAAAAATTTATGTACTTGAATGTTCATCAGTATAAAATTTATAACTGTAAAGTTAAGTTCTACTTTTGAAGGTTTTATCATTTGGATGTATGGCAGGATAATACATAACCATTCAAAATTATAATTCTGAATAGCTGTTAATGACATTGAAAACTACCTGAGGGCAGCACCTGTGGCTCAGTGAGTAGGGCACCAGCCCCACATACTGAGGGTGGCGGGTTCAAACCCAGCCCCGGCCAAACTGCAACAACAACAAAAAAAATAGCCAGGCATTGTGGTGGGTGCCTGTAGTCCCAGCTACTCCAGAGGATGAGGCAAGAGAATGGCCTAAGCCCAAGAGCTGGAGGTTGCTGTGAGCTGTGATGCCACAGCACTCTACCAAGGTGACAAAGTGAGACTCTGTCTCTAGAAAAAGAAAGAAAAAAGAAAATAAAACTACCTGAAATACTGGTGGAAGGTGGGGCAAAGAGATTAAGCTACACAATCAAATATAAAAGAAGATATACAAATGGCCAGTAAGTACATGAAAAGATAATAACAACTATCACTAAGTATTAGGGAAATGCAAATAAAAACCATACTGAGATACCACTGCACACCCACTATTATATTAAAAAAAAATCAAATCACAATTTAATAAGAGAAAAAAAAGAAAAAACAATAAGTGTCAGCAAGGATGCGAATGTGGAGCCTTTGCGTACTATTGATGGGAACGCAAAATGGTACAGCCACTTTGGGAGGCTAAGGTGGAAGGATTGCTTGAGTCCAAGAGTAAGTAGCAGAGAACTTCTCAAAAACCAAACACAGAATTACCATAAGATCCAGCAAAAAAGCAAGATCCTGTCTCCAAAACAAACAGAAAAAAAGATAAAATGGTAAATTTTGTTACATACTTTTTTTACCACAATAAAAAAGTAAAAGAATGAGGCAATTGGAAAAATGCCCAATTCAAAACAAGAATTGGGCATTTAACAATAAAGAACTTTTTTTCTTAAATCTAAAACTAAACAAAAATATATGATCCCAGCTAAGTATCACTGAAATTTCTTTCCTGATCAATTCCCCTTGGAAGGAAAGAAAAGGAGAGAAAATCAGTAGCATCTACATAGGGCATTTCTTATAAATAACTGTACTGAGCAGTAAGGAGAAAGCAAGAAACACAGTAAGCATATTTAGAGCATGTTTGATAGAGAATATTTTGATTTGGGGGTTCAATATACATTTTATCTGGAAAGTACAATAAATTAAAATTGTATGGGCCTAGTCAGCAAACTGGCCGTAGAATGATTTGACACCTAAGGATTACTAAGACTTAAGAGACTGCACCTGAGAGCACAGGGCAGTGCACAGCCTGTCAACAGTAATGCGGACACTGGGTTTCTTCTTCTTATGGTCCATATATTCCAAGATATTTCACAGTAAACATAGATTACTTTTACATTCATTACCTTAAAAAATTAGGTTCTCCATCTCTCTTATTCATACCAAATAAAGAATAATATTGGAAACAGAATGATTTAAGGCATGAAGTTTATTTAAACACCTCCCCCAATCATCTTCATATGTCCAAATCCCATTCAATCTTTGAGGCACAGCTCAAATGACTTATTTGATGACACATGTGAAAATATATCTCCCATTCTCTCAATTCCAGAACATTTTATAATACATATCTTACTACACCCCCCTAACTTATCACTGACTTATTAATACACTGTTGGCCTCTATATCTGTCGGGTTCCCCATCTGTGGATTCAACCAACCTCAAGTTGCAAATATTTGGGAAAAAAAATTGCGTATGTACTGAACATTCACACGTTTTCTTGTCATTCTTCCCTAAAAAACATAGTATAACAGGTATTTCCATAGCATTTACATTGTATTAGGTAATATGAGTACAGATGATTAAAGTACGCCAGAGGGCATACGTACTATGTGCAAACACTACTACATTTTATACACGGGACTTGAGCATCCATGGACTTTTGGGATCCATGAAAGGCCCTAGAACCAACTGCCCACAAATTCTGATGGACAACTGTTTAGATATCTCAGCCTACAGAAAACAAATTCTGTGATAGATTTATGTTTCATTCATTTTTGTGTTTCCAAAGCACCTGACCCACAGTAAATACTTAAATGAAAAGAAATGGAAACAAACTCCTAATAATCTGCAAAAAATGATGACAGTCCAATATAAACCTCAGCCAACACTGAGATCTGCCCAGGACACACAAGGGACCTAAAAAAGTCAGCAAAAAAAATGGTTCCTACATAGATGTGCCTTACCAGGATATTCAAATTGTTCTCCCACATGAAATCAGCAGCAACATATTCAAAAACTGAAGTAGCTTAGTTTGAACTCTGTATGAACTCTCAAATAAAAAGAATGCTTATCACTAGCTTTGGGCATTTTATCAAGAAGGCCACCTCAGTAAAAGTCACAGAAGATTTCTATTTGGAAAAATGTGACCACTCCAATCCATAAAGAAAAACCTCCAAAAAGAACTATGTATGACACAGCTTTAGTATTATCTGATTACACATACATAAAAGGGGTCTATATACAGTATTCCTTGATTGTTCACTTTCACCAATATTACTATTCAATTTTTAGGTATTTTAAAATATGAATGGGAATTGGAACTTCGATCTGTAATACTGAACCTGCAAAGAATCCACAGTATTGTGAAATATGTATTTCCTCTTCTTCTAGTTTCTTGACATGCAGCTCTAAAAACCCTGGAAACCTCCAGAGTCATTAGTTTTTTGTATACTAATGAGATGGCTGGTAGCGGGGCCCCTAGATAGCTCCAGGATGGCAACTGGTTGGTTCTACTGAAAGAACCAACCATGTGATTAGAGGGTTGGAGATTTCAGTCCATCCCTAATCTCCTCAGAGGGGAAAGGGGTTAAAGGCTGAATTGGTCAGCAATGGGCAATAATATACTCAATCTTGCCTATATAATGAAGCCTCCATAAAAACCCCAAAGGGCAGGGATTGGATGAACTCCCAGACAGGCAAAAACGTGGAGGTTCCTGAAGGTTGGTGTATCCAGAGGGAGCAAGAAGCTCCTTGCTCCTTCCCATCTGTTTTGCTTTGTGCATCTCTTTCATCTGGTTCTTTATCTGTATCAACATCCTTTATAATAAATCAGCAGGCAAAAGTGTTTCCCTGAGTTCTGTGAACCACTCTAACAAACTAAGTGAAACCCCCATTTATAGCCCATTGGTCAGAAACTGAAGTAAAGCAACTGGGGGCCTGTCAAAAGCTTCTGAAGTAGGGGCAGCCTTGCAGGACTGAGCACTCAACCTGTGGATCTAAGGCTACTTCCAAGCAGACAGTGTCAAATGAGAGAACACTCAGCGGAATTCTGCTGTAGAATCTGTAGGAATGCTCCACCCACATTCCAGTGACGAGAAGACGCACAAGTATTCTGTATCCTGAGGATACAGCAGGTGCAACAAGCACACTTTTTCCTATATCCTCAGCATTTGTGCCAGTGAAGTGGGATTAACTAGAATGCACATAAAAATAAGGTTTTAAAAGATAAATGATAAAAAAGAGTGGGAATAAAAAGGGACCTTTGATTCCTGAGTGACCAAGTGCTCACTCGTGATATGAAGCAGCAGCTATGCTATGCTTAGTTACTAAAGGTAAAAGGGGAGAAAGAAAAGCAGCTTTTTATGGGAGAAATTCAACCCCTTTAAACTATCAAGCCCAGAAAGGTACTGAAAAGCAGTCAGGTCTCAGCCCAGCCCCTGGAGCTATGTAATCCCCCAGCTGAGTATCCATAAATTAACCAAACAATCACCATACTATAGTTTAATAAGGCATAGCTAATCACTCATCAATGTTGTTTCTGTAAACAAATGAGAATTTCTAACAACTCCTATAATCCTCCCCTCTCCTGATTTGTCCTTTCTTCTTCAAAAACTTGAGCTTCTCCTTTGTTCTCTGGAGCTCGTCCAAGGGTTTGGCTATAGTCCTCAATCTTGTTTCTTGTTTTAGGTCAACAAAGTTACCAGTAGAATTTAGTGATGAATCCAACTCCCAGGGAGTTGGCTCACTGGATGCACATGGAAATGCAAGCTAATTAGAAAATGGGGAAATATTGAATCCTTGTTTATTGTTACCTGTAATAGAAAAATGATATTAAGAGTCCTGGACTGGACCTTGGTTCCAGTCCTAGCTCAAATTTCAGTGAGTCTGAGGTTTGGCCACTAGCCTCAGAGCCACCCAAAAGAGAAGAATTATGCTGGGACTACACAAAGTACCTTTAGGACCTAATGTCACTAGGTCACTAAGACAATGTGTGTGTTTGGGGGGGGGAGGGTCAAAACCAAGGAACTACTGAAGCCACAGGGGATGGTGTGAAAGAACTGTTTAAATTTTCATATGCTATGTCATCAACTTCCTGAGGCACCTTTATGAAAATGAATTCTAAGAGTGGCTAATTCAGCGACAGTGTCTTTACTGTAAAAAGCTGCACAGTGGAAGAGGATTTAGGCAGATGCATGACCCACCGCTCCCTGTGGAGTAAGGAGACTATCCCTAGCCAGCCTGGAAGACTGGATAAAAGTCACGGTAGCTAAGTCTGTTTACGCTCAGCAGCAGACTCCCTATGTAAAAGCCAGGTGGGACTCCCAGAGGAAGCAGCTAATGCTCTGTAGGCAAGCCACCTGGGCCTGACTTTACGATGATCAGAACAGTGACCTGTACACATGCCCATTACTCAGGTCATGCTGAATGCTGTAAGGGCACCCTTTTAATGTGGATGCTCCATATAACCTTGTTGCTGCAAAATTAAGACAGTACAAGAAGCCACATCAAATCTCTTGCCTCACCTTCTCCAAATGGGTCTTATAGGTGCTAATTAATAATAGTTAATTAACAAGAAAATGGGGAAAGGCAGAGAAGGTTAAAATACTCCTCCCAACAAAGTGGAAACTTTTAAACAGCTACTTAAGAAATAAGGTAACTAAAGAAATGGGGAGAAACAAAGAGGAAAAAGAAAGAGGGGAGTCACCAGATGTGTCCACCAGATATGTCCCAAAAGGGTAGAAATCTTTAGATGGTCATTTAAAAATGGCATGAATAGGGCAGCGCCTGTGGCTCAGTGGGTAGGGCGCCAGCCCCATATACCGAGGGTGGCGGGTTCAAACCCGGCTCCAGCTAAATTGCAACAAAAAAATAGCCAGGCATTGAGGTGGGCGCCTGTAGTTCCAGCTACTGAGGAGGCTGAGGCAAGAGACTCGCCTGAGCCCAGGATGCCGTTAGCTGTGTGATGCCACAGCACTCTACCGAGGGTGATAAAGTGATACTCTGTCTCTACAAAAATAAATAAATAAATAAAAAGACATGAATAAAATGGAAACTGATGGGATTAAAACAAAGATTTTTAACGTACAACATGATGGAACCATGGTTGGACCAAAGGGGTAAAAGGCTCCCAACAAGTTTAATGTTTTTAACCTTAAGTTTGGAGGAAAGAAATTTTTTTTTTTTTTTTGAGACAGGTTTTCTTTTGCCTAGGCAAGGGTGCAATGTTGTCATCATATCTCATTGCAACCTCAAACTCCTGGGCTCAAGGGGTCTTCTTGCCTCAGCCTCCTGAATAGCCACCACTACACTTGGCTAATCTATTTCTTTTTTATATAGATATGTCCTGCTATTGTCCAGGCTCCAGTCTGGAGAAATCTTAAAAGTAAGAAGACAAAGATTACACAAGAAAGCTGAGCAACAGCTGGTTGGGTGATATTGAGGCAGATCAATCAAAATAAAGATTGAGGTCAAGTATGGTGGCTCACGCCTGTAATCCTAGCATTCTGGGAGGCCAAGATGGGTAGACGGCCTAAGCTCACAGGTTCAACACCAGCCTGAGCCAGAGTGAGACCCTGTCTCTAAAAATAGCCAGGCCTTGTGACAGACACCTATAGTCCCAGTTACTTGGGAGGTGGAGGCAAGAGAATCACTTGAGCCCATAGTTTGAGGGTGCTGTGAGTTATGTCACGGTACTCTTCCGAGGGCAACAAAGTGAGACTAGGTCTCAATAAATAAATAAATAAAAATAAAAATTGACAACTAGGCAAAGGTCTCTTGGCTCGACCCCCTGTTGGGGACCCAAAGCCTTATGTAAACAGCTGGTAAAATGGTCAGGGGTTGAAAAGAGAAATTCCTGAGTCTCCTTGCTACGGAAGCCCCACCTACTATGGGACCAAGATCCACTGGTGAAACCCTAAGTCAGGCTACAATCCAATTAATAAAACATAAAAATTAAAGGGTTGACAGGATTATGAAAGTTGGAATGTTTAAGCAGGATTACACAAAGAAGCTGTGTCTCCTCTACCAGAATGTTTCATGGGAATAGCTTTTACTTCTGGGGAAGTGGGTCTTTGAATAACATAATTTAATTCAATATTTTTTCATTCAATATCATTTAATTATAATGACAAGGTTAAAAAAAAGTTAATAAAGGAGGAAAAAAAAAATCAATTCCCAGCCAGGACCACTGTCTATGTGGAATTTGTGTGCTCTCCCCGTGTCTTTGTGGGTTTTCTCCGAGTATGCTGGGTTCCTCCCACATCCCAGGGATATGCGGGCATCTAAACAACCCCAGTTGAGTGAGCGTAGTGTTGTGTATGAGTGAGCCTTGGAATGGGAAGGCTGATTCCTCCCTTGTACTCTGAGCTGCTGGGAGAGGCTCAGCTACCCACATCCCTGAAATGGAATAAGTGAGTTGGAAAACAGATTAATGAATACAAATTATCATCAAACAAAAACTCATATAGCAGGCAATAACCATACAAATGCACAACAATAAAAGACACAGTATGAAACTCAGCTAGCTGCTGTGTGTTACTGCTTTTGAACTGTGGTGGGGAGAAGTACTCTTGACAATTTTCAATTTGTGAACATTTATTCCTTAACCTATAACTACTATAACTACCATCACTGATCACCAAAAACTGGGTAAATAATTATGTTATTTTTTCTAATCTTTCCTAAATGTATGTATAGCTCACATGTTTTCAATGTTTAATTTTAGAAGTGTTTAGGGTCTTTATTTAGAAGTTTGGTGATTTTTTGTGACCAGAAATATGCCATAGCAATTTAACTCTTGCTTATATCAATTACCAATTTAAAACGTGTTAGACTTTATTTCATTTAAAGTCAGTTTCCAAGAACCTGTCAATGACACTACAAGAGGATTTACTATACTGTAAAACCAAAGACAACTGATAAAGGTCTAAGTGAGGCTACAATTAGGTATCTAAGTATTGACAGAATTAAAATAAAACTGAAAAATGTTCTTCTTAGCAAAGTATCTCAAGAATGGAAGAAAAAGTATCCAATGTACACAGCCCTATTTTGAAACTAATTTATAGCTTTCATAGGAATGGTATAACCTAATTAGAGCCTTAAAATATGGGGAGGGGGTGAGAGAGAGGGGAGGGCGGTGGATGGGTGGAGGGAGGGTGATTGGAGGAGTCACCTCTATGTTTTATCTATCCTACAAGGGTACAAGTGAATCTTTCTAAAAGCAGAGTATGAATATCTTAACTCAATAACTAAGAAAATGACATGAAGGCTATGTTAGTTTGTTAGTTTGATGAGAGGCTATGTTAGCTTTGTTAGTTTGATGAGAGTATTTCAAAATGTATGTGAAAACACCACACTGTACCCCATTACTGCATTAATGTACACAGCTATGATTTAATAAAAAAATCTTTAAAAAAAAAAGTTTATAGGAGAGGTGGTACATTGGACATGTTTCATGTGAAGTGGTCCCACCTCTTCTACCTGGCTGGATTATGGGGATTGACATTGTTATCTGACTGAG
Organism: Otolemur garnettii; assembly: GCF_000181295.1. Classification (NCBI taxonomy): domain Eukaryota; kingdom Metazoa; phylum Chordata; class Mammalia; order Primates; family Galagidae; genus Otolemur; species Otolemur garnettii. Next base: position 5,469,228 of record NW_003852429.1, on the reverse strand, counting down.
AAATGTTTTTCATGCCTACTACTATGAAACTGAAGGCCTATAAATCCACCCTTCAAGCAGTATTACTGGGACATGCTAAATGGGAACCAGCAAAATTGCTGGAGTCCACACAAAGTTGATGGAGTGCTGATATGGACGAATTCTGTTTGACAGCCCCATGCAGAACCTAGATTGGGGCTCCCCTGATGACTACTGGAACTTTCAACTATAAAATTCCCATTGGAGAGATAATTTCTGGCTCACTAATAGGCAATGAGATTGCCCCATTGACCAAAGGACATAAAATAACCCTGAAATCTGAAATACTCATGCTTGAATGATGTCAGAAAAACACTCCAATAAGGCAGGCAGTGGCCTGAAAAGCTCCATAATAAAATGATCGTATCCATTAACAGGGAGCCTCTTTTCCTCTAGGTCTGACTCTGGAACTATGTAAAGAGTTGCTGGAGTCTACAGTACCCTATAAACAGCTCTCAGTCATAGAAGAGCTGTTGAGTTTGTGGAGGGCAGTTCCAAAATGAACAGACAACATCCTACTTAGAAGGATGACATTCTGGCCAAAGAGGGTAAAAACACATCAGCTCAGTGGGCTAACACGCATGCTATCTTCCCAGGAGTGCTGGAAGAACTGAATAGGGCCAGGCCCTATTCCTGACTCATTGTCAGTGGTCAACGGCCTGGCCCCATGATCAAGCAAGAGGGTGATGGAAAACTGGCCTATTAAAAAGAGGTCCTTACAAGGAAGAGCCCTATGAAAATCCAAGGGATGCATTAAACAAAGCAGGACATGTCCATGCTCATCAGAAGAAACCCCTTCCGAATGAAAGGAAGCCAGGCATCTTCTCCGGTGGCAGCTACTGGCAGACGGATCTGGGACCTAAGACTTCAACCCAGAGTAGCTGATTTACTAGGGTAGAACAGAGACCAGCTAAAAACAAGACAGAGCGACTTAGCCCCACCAAACCAAGGAGGCCCCCAGTTTCTCAGGCCATAGCATTGTATGGGTCCTTGGCAAAGCTCTAAGAGAAAAGCCAAATGGTGTAAATTAAGCATAGGGCAGAATCAGCAGAGAAACTCCAGTAAGATGAATAACCAGAGTAGATCAACCCCCCACCAGCCCCACCAAGGAAGGACATGGCAGGTGCAACTGAAGACCCCTTCCATAAACAGATGGCTGAGATGTCAGAAATCGAGTTCAGAGTCTGGATAGCAAATAAGATAAACAGAATGGAGGAAAGGAGGGAATCAGAATTTCAAATTATTCAAAAGAGGTCTCAAGGATTCAACAATTTCAAAGATAAAATGACCAAAGATTTGGACATATTGAGACAAGAGTTTGCAGCCCTCAAAAATCTGAAAAATATGGTAAAATCCTTCGCTAACAGAATGGAGCAGGCAGAAAAAAGTACCTCTGACATTGAAGATAAAGCTTTTGAACGCACCCAAGCACTCAAAGAGGAAGAGAAATGGTGAGCAAAAACAGATCATTCTCTGAGAGAGCTCTGGGATAATTCGAAGAAAACTAATATTTGCCTCATAGGAATCCCTGAAAGCGATGAAGTTGCTTCACAAAACAAAGAGGCTCTTCTTCATGAAATTATGCAAGAGAACTTTCCAGATATGCCAACAGATTCTGAAATTCAGATAGCAGACAGTTTCAGAACCCCAGCATGACTCAACCTGAATAAGACATCCCCCAGGCCATCATAATTAACTTCACTAAAGTTAATATAAAAGAGAAAATTCTAAAAGCAGCCAGATATAAGAAAACCATAACCTACAAGGGGAAGAATATTAGAATAACTGCAGGTCTGTCTGCTGAAACCTTTCAGGCTAGAAGAGGGTGGTCATCGACTTTTAATCTCCTAAAACAAAATAACTTTCAACTCAGGATCCTGTATCCAGCTAAACTGCGTTTCATTTATGATGGAGAAATTAAATACTTTAATGACATTCACATGTTGAAGAAATTTGCCATAACTAAACCCGCTCTCCAGGAAATTCTCAGACCTATCCTCCATAATGACCAGTGGTGGAGCAATCCTGAACCACAAAAGTAAACTCACTCAGAAACTTTTGATCAAATTCCAACTTTTACAGTGGCAAAAGGATTAAAAATGTCCCCTGGACTTTCGAAAAACTCGATACCCAAAATTTTACCAGGCTTATCAATATTCTCAATCAATGTGAGTGGCTTAAATTGTCCTCTGAGGCACCTGTTGGCTGACTAGATACAAAAACTCAGGTCAGATATCTGCTGCATACAAGAATCTCATCTTACCTTAAAAGATAAATACAGAGCAGTCACTTTATATTTGTTAAGAGTAATACTCAATATGATGAGATTGCAATTCTTAATATTTATGCACCCAATCGGAATGCACCTCAATTTATAAGAGACACTCTAACAGGCATGAGCAACTTGATTTCTTCCAGCACCATCAAAGTTGGAGACTTCAACACTCCTTTGGCAGGGTTGGATAGATCCTCCAATAAGAAACTGAGCAAAGAAATTTTAGATTTAAACTTAACCATCCAACATTTGAATTTAACATCTACAGAACATTTCATCCTAACAAAACTGAATACACATTTTTCTCATCAGCCCACAGAACATACTCCAAAATCAATCACATCTTAGGTCATAAGTCTAACCTCAGCAAATTTTAAAGAATAGAAATTATTCCTTGCATCTTCTCAAACCATCATGGAATAAAAGTTGAACTCAGTAACAACAGGAATCTCCAGACTCATATAAATACATGGAAGCTAAATAACTTTATGCTGAAGGATAGGTGGGTCAGAGATGAGATCAAGAAGGAAATTACCAAATTTTTGGAACAAAACAATAATGAAGACATGAATTATCAGAACCTCTGGGATACCGCCAATGCAGTCCTAAGAGGGAAATTTGTATCACTGCAAGCCTTCCTCAAGAGAACAGAAAGAGAGGAAGTCAACAAATTAATGGCATATCTCAAACAACCAGAGAAGGAAGAACATTCCAATCCCTAACCCAGCAGAAGAAAAGAAATAACCAAAATTAGAGCAGAATCAAATGAAATTAAAAAGAAAAGGATTATACAACAGATCAATGAATCAAAAAGTTGGTTTTTTTGAAAAGATCAATAAAATAAATAAACCTTTGGCCAACCTACCCAGAGAAAAAGAGTAAAATCTATATTTCATCAATCAGAAATGGTAAAGACAAAATAACAACAGACCCCTTAGAAATTCAAAAAATCCTTAATGAATATTACAAGAAACTTTATTCTCAGAAATATGAAAGTCTGAAGGAAATTTACCAATACCTGGAAGCACACGACCTTCCAAGACTTAGCAAGAAGGAAGGGGAAATGTTGAACAGACCTATATCAAGTACTGAAACAGAATCAACTATACAAAATATCCCTAAAAAAAAAGCCCAGGACCAGATGGCTTCACATCAGAATTCTACCAAACCTTTAAAGAAGAATTAGTACCTATACTACTTAACCTTTTCCAAAATTCAGAAAAAGAAGGAATACTACCCAACACATTCTATGAAGCAAACATCACCTTGATCCCCAAACCAGGAAAAGACCCAACAAGAAAAGAAAATTATAGACCAGTATCACTAATGAATATTGATGCGAAAATATTCAACAAAATCCTAACAAACAGAATCCAGCAACACATCAAACAAATTATACACCACAACCAAGTAGGTTTTATCCCAGAGTCCCAAGGCTGACTCAACATACATAAATCCATAAATATAATTCATCACATAAATAAATTAAAAAACAAAGACCATATGATTCTCTCAATTGATGCAGGAAAAAGCTTTTGATAATATCTAGCACCACTTCATGTTCAGAACACTTAAGAAAATTGGTATAGAAGGGACATTTCTTAAACTGATAGAGGCCATCTACAGCAAACCTACAGCCAATATCATATTGAATGGAGTTAAATTGAGATCATTTCCACTCAGATCAGAAACCAGGCAAGGTTGCCCATTGTCTCCACTCTCTTTAACATTTAATGGAAGTTTTAGCCATCGCAATTAGGGAAGAAAAGGCAATCAAGGGTATCCATATAGGGTCAGAAGAGATCAAATTTTCACTCTTCACAGATGATATGATTCTATATCTGGAAAACACCAGGAATTCTACTACAAAATTCTTAGAAGTAATCAAGGACTATAGCAGCATCTCAGGTTACAAAATCAACACTCATAAATTAGTATTCTTCATATATACCAACAGCAGCCAAGCTGAAAAAATAGTCAAAGACTCTATTCGGTTCACAGAAGTGCCAAAGAAGATGAAATATTTAGGAGTTTACCTAACAAAGGATATGAAAGATCTCTATAAAGAGAACTATGAAACTCTAAGAAAAGAAATAGCTAAAAATGTTAACAAATGGAAATACCACGCTCACAGCTGGGAAGAATCAACACTGTTAAAATGTCCATACTACCCAAAGCAATATATCATTTTAATGCAATCCCTATTAAAGCCTCACTGTCATACTTTAAAGATTCAGAAAAAATAACACTTCATTTTATATGAAATCAGAAAAAAACCTCAAATAGCCAAAACGTTACTCAGAAATAAAAACAAAGCAGGAGGAATCACGCTACCAGACTTCAGACTACAGTATAAATATAGTGATCAAAACAGCATGGTAGTAGCACAAAAACAGAGAGGTAGATACATGGAACAGAACAGAGAACCAAGAGATGAACCCAGCTACTTACCATTATCTGATCTTTGACAAGCCAATTAAAAACACTGAGTGGGGAAAAGATTCCCTATTTAACAAATGGTGCTGGGCAAACTGGCTGGCGACCTGTAGAAGACTGAAACTGAACCCACACCTTTCGCCATTAACTAAGATAGACTATCACTGGATTAAAGATTTAAATTTAAGATATGAAACTATAAAAGTATTAGAAGAAAGTGTAGGGAAAACACTTGAAGAAATCGGCCTGGGCAAAAATTTTATGAGGAGGACCCCTCAGAAAATCAAAGCAACATCAAAAACACACTACTGGGACCTGATCGAACTAAAGAGCTTCTGCACAGCCAAGAACACAGTAAGTAAAGCAAGCAGACAGCCCTCAGAATGGGAGAAGATATTTGCAGGTTATGTCTTTGTCTCCAACAAAGGTTTAATAACCAGAATCCATAGAAAACTCAAACATATTAGCAAGAAGAGAACAAGTGATCCCATCTCAGGGTGGGCAAGGGACTTGAAGAGAAACTTCTCTAAAGAAGACAGGTGCATGGCCTGCAGATATATGAAAAAATGCTCATTATCATTAATCATCAGAGAAATGCAAATCAAAACTACTTTAAGATATCATCTAACTCCAGTAAGATTAGCCCACATCACAAAATCCCAAAACCAGAGATGCTGGTGTGGATGTGGCAAAAGGGGACCACTTCTATACTGCTGGTGGGAATGCAAATTAATACATCCCTTTTGGAAAGATGTTTGGAGAACTCTTAGAGAACTAAAAATAGACCTGCCATTTGATCCTGAAGCTCCTCTACTAAGTATATATCCAGAAGACCAAAAATCACATTACAACAAAGATATTTGTACCAGAATGTTTATTGCAGCCCAATTCATAATTGCTAAATCATGGAAGAAGCCCAAGTGCCCACTGATCCACAAATAGATCAATAAATTGTAGTATACGTATACCACGGAATATTATGCAGCCTTAAAGAAAGATGGAGACTTTACCTCCTTCATGTTTACATGGATGGAGCTGGAACATATTCTTCTTAGCAAAGTACCTCAGGAATGGAAGAAAAAGTATCCAATGTATTTAGCCCTACTATGAAACTAGTTTATAGCTTTCATACGAAAGCTATAGCCCAATTATAGCCCAAGAATATGGGGACGGGGAGGGGGAGGATGGGGGAGGATGGGGACGGGATGGGGAGAGGAGGGGGAGGATGGGTGGCAGAAGGATGACTGGTGGGAGCACACCTATGGTCCATCTTACAAGGGTACATGTAAATCTTTCTAAATGTAGAATATAAATGTCTTAACACAATACCTAAAATGCCATGAAGGCTATGTTGACCAGTTTGGTGAAAATATTTCAAATTGTATATAAAACCAGCACACTGTACCCCATGACTGCATTACTGTACACAGCTACAATTTAATAATAAATAAATAAATTTCAGAGAAACTTGACAGAAAAAAAAAAAGAAGAAGAGATCCCTTGTAGGGTTGGAAGGTGATCGGCACTGACACAGCAGACACTGCCATGTGCTCCTGTGAGGCAGCCACCTCGCTCCATGGAAGGAGTGGATGTGGGGCGCTGCAGCAGCAGAGATAGGCTGCCACTGGACATGTGCAATGAGGGACACAATGCCTGTGAAATCTCCTTGTCAGCAAAAAAGACAGAGGCCGCAGATGTCTGTGGCAGATTGCCTGGTAGGAAGGCCTCAAAAATAGTTAGGTGGGAAGACTACAAATGAGTCCTGACAGAGATAGACACTGACCCTGCACTGGGCTTTGCTTACTTGTTTGGGAGACACAAACACTGAGAATGCCATGGAAAAGCCAGAACAGAAGACGGTGGACAGATCTGGAAGGCTGACCACTGTACAATGCACAAATCTGGAGGGCTGACCACTATATCTTGAGACCAGGGAGCATAGCACACAGCCCATATGCCTAGTAACAGGCAAAGGGAACTGCCCCTCATAGTAACAGCTTGACAGAAGTCTCGTAGGTAGGGCACAAAGGGCTGGCTTATACACCCTCAAGAGCGTGTGCTCACACTAAACATGATGGAACTAAAGGAGTGTCCCTACTAAATATCCCCATTTTTCTCGTGAATCTGGTTAAGGGAGAGGAGGGAGGAATACTGGTGTGACAAGGCAATTCTTGCCACAGGGAGGAGTATGCTGGTATAACGGCTGTAATTCTTTCTTCCCATACCACCTGGACATTTGTTTCCTACCTGATGCAGCAGTCACGGACTAGAGCTGCAAACACAAGTGCTGGAAGCAGATAGGATTCTTAAGCAGAAAACTGTATTTTTTAAACTTTATGTCAGAATTCCTCAGGATCTGATAGGGGCCCATTTATGGCTTTACCCCGTTTGGCAAAATTGGGGTTAACAGTGAATGCAGCTATATTGCCTGAAATATCAAACAGCCTACTACTTTTTATTTATGTAACCTTACCCTATCTGAACAAGAGGGGATTGAGGAGGTAGCATTATTGCCTGCAACCTAGACCAGCACAGGGGCTGAACCTAATATCCCTTAGAAAGATAAAAAGGTATGGCTCGGTGCCTGTGGCTCAAGTGGCTAAGGCACCAGCCACATACACCTAACGTGGCAAGTTTGAATCCAGCCCAGGCCCGCCAAACAACAATGACAGCTGCAATCAAAAAATAGCCGGACCTTGTGGCGGACGCCTGTGGTCCTAGCTACTTGGGAGGTGAAGGCAGGAAACTCACTTGAGCCCAGAAGTTGGAGGTTGCTGTGAGCTGTGATACCACAGCACTCTACCCAGGGGGACAGATTGAGGCTCTGTCTCAAAAAAAAAAAAAAAAAAGAAAGAAAGATGAAAAGGTTTGGATATTAATGGAGAGAAGAATAGCAGCTGAGGGTAAAGAAATAAATGGGCTATGAATTAAGGGAAATCAAGATTTTATTAATACCTTGAAAAAAGCAAAGAGCAAGAGAAAGCATCATCTTTTAGTTCAATGTAGCAGACCGCTCTGCTTCAGGAACCAGAGAAGACTGATGGAAGCCTGCAAAGCTGAACGGCTTTGCCCTAGGAGACATTTCCATCCATTATGATGATGGACTGGACTTTTTATTAGTTAGTGACTGAGTTAGATTCTAGCAATGTGCCTGTCTCCTTTGATATAAGGGGTCTATGTTAGCAGATTAGAGTTGGGCTGCAATATTGGGAAATACACATTTGGTCTTTTGGTTCCCTAACATACAGCTCTGAAAACCCTTGCAGTTGGAGTCATTAGTTTTTTGTACTTATGAGATGATTGGTAAATGGGTCTCTGGATAGCTTCAGAAAGGTAACTGGCTGCCAGCAGAACCAACCACGTGATTAAAGGCTTAGAAATTCCAGTCTCATGCCCCAATCTCCTTGGAAAGGAGAGGGTTGAAGGTTGAGTTGGTCAGCAATGGCCAATGATATAATCCATCATGCCTATGTAATGAAGACTTCACAAAAAACCTAAAAGGACAGAGTTTGGAAAAGCATCTAAATAGCCCAAAATGTGGTTTCCTGGAGGGTAGTGTACCCAGAGAGGGCATGGAAGCCCCTCACTCTTTCCCATAGGTCTTGCCTATGCCTCTCTTCCATCTGGCTGTTCATCTTTATCCTTTGCAGTATCTTTTATAATAAGCCAGTAAATGTAAGTGATTCCCTTAGTCCTGTTAGCTGCGCTAACAAATTAACCCAACCCAACGAGGGGGGTGTAGAAACCCCTATTTATAAGCCATTGGTCAGAACAGGCAAAACAATTTGGGACTTATAAATAGCTTCTGAAGTGGAGGTCAGCCTTGTGGGACTGAGTACTAAACTTGTGGGGTCTAAAACTAACTCGAGGGAGACAATATTGGAGTTGAACCAATGAGAGAACACCCAGCTGGTATCTGCTGGAGCATTTGTAGGACTGCTTCAAGGGGAGAAATTCATACATTTTTGGTGACCAGAGGTCACAGAAGTCTTCTGCATTGTAAGAATACAGTAGGAGAAGCTGAGTTTGTTTTGACCTTTATCCTCAGAAAATCAAAAAACAATGGTTTAATGTATAAATAAGAATCCATTTTCTTAGAGGCATGAGGTCACTTGCATGGCAAATCAAAACAGCCTTTCCCACTCTTTGTCTAAAATACTGACAGTTCCTACAACCAGAGTCCATTCCTACATCATTGTGCATGAAACTGCAACTGAAACAAGAAATGGTTTAAGAAATTTATGCTTAGTTTCCCACAATATGATTTGATAACCGTGAAAATAATCACTTTCCCTATTATTTATCCAATACACAATATAGTTCATTACCTAAAGTATTTTTAAGCCTACATATGGAAATACTACATTTCATTTAAAACCACAAAATTCAAATCTTCATGCTAGTTTATTAGAAATTTGAAGATGGGAGACTGTTTTATAGTCTATTTGGAATCCTAAAACTACCAAATAATTCATATATGAGAAAATTAGCCCTAATAAAGATAATACCACTTCTATCTGGAGAATATACATCAGAAAGCAGATTACAATGGTTCTGCAGTGCGATGGTGAGCACTCGGGACTCTGAATCCAGAAAGTAAATGATAAATGACGCCGTAAAGGGCGGTAGTAAAGAGGCAGAAGAAGCAACACCCTCGCCTGGATAGGAAAAATTTTTTATTCTTTCTCCCAGCTAACCCAACTCTACTCCTTCATTTATTCAAACATTTACTGAGCACCTAGACAAGATTAAAATAATCATAACACAATACTCCGGTGGTTCACAATCTTCTGACCTAGACTCTGACCTCTGGAGACTTGCTAGAGCACCCTGTTTCCATCTGTCTAAATAGGAACAGTTATGTCTGTCCTCATTTCACATTCGTGAGGCTCAAATGTGATGAGAGAACCCCACAGCATGTTTAAACATACCAAGGTAAAATAAAATCTGGATTTTTGAACGCTGCTTTTCTCTCCAAGCAAATGGAGAAACCTATCATTTCAGCTATGCCCTCCACTTACTCTGCCACTCTAGGCATTCCTTCGTGTCAGATACACCTAAGACATTCTGTAAGGTCTATCAAGTATAATAAATGATTTCAGACCCTAGGACTCATTATCCCCAAAAGATAAGGCTGCATGAATGAGACAGGGCATACTTCACAACTCACAGTGCACTTCTGCTAATGATAAAGCTAAAGGAAACTTGCGTCCGACGACTTCACGACAATGAAATAGACATAACCACATCTGAGGATTTAAAAAGTGATAGTCAAGGGGCAGCGCCTGTGGCTCAAAGGAGTAGGGCGCCGGCCCCATATGCCGGAAGTGGCGGGTTCAAACCCAGCCCTGGCCAAAAACTGCAAAAAAAAAAAAAGAATTTAATTTATGGTAAGGAATAGGGCACTCTAAGGGCTGTCACTGGAGCACCTGACCACAGTTGGATGATAAGGATGCCATTCATCAAAGAAAAAAGCACCAGAA
>NW_003852429.1:5445198-5458862 GCF_000181295.1 Otolemur garnettii | reverse complement strand
AAAAAAAAAAATAAAAAGTGATGGTCACCTTCTTCCTTAGATTATACGAGGGGTCCTCAAACTTTTTAAACAGGGGGCCAGTTCACTGTCCCTCAGACTTTTGGAGGGCTGGACTGCAGGCCCCGCGACAAGTCAGCTGCTAAACAGGACAGGCCACTGGGGCAAAAACACCCAGCAGGCCAGATTAATGTCCTAGTCGGGCTGCATGTGGCCCGCGGGCCGTAGTTTGAGGACGCCTGGATTACACTGCTCATAACAGATCAAAAATATTTCGCAACTGCTACTAAATCTTAAAATTCCTCCCCCAAAATAAAATTAAACTAAATCATTGATACCATAAGCTTTTATTGTTAAAAATGTAATCATGGGTGGTACCTGTGGCTCAGTGAGTAGGGCACCAGCCGCATATACCGAGGGTGGCAGGTTCAAACCTATCCCTGGCCGAACTGCAACAAAAAAATAGCTGGGCGTTGTGGTGGGCACTTGTAGTCCCAGCTACTCGGGAGGCTGAGGAAAGAGAATCACCTGAGCCCAGGAGTTGGAGGTTGCTGAGAGCTGTGTAACACCACAGCACTCTACCGAGGGCAATAAAATGAGGCTCTGTGTCTACAAAAAAAAAAAAAAAAAAAAGTATACCATGCCCAAGTAATCTGCAAAACATACCAAGCAAATTTTTAAAAATGAAAATGGAAGGAAGGGTGTCAGAACTGTAAATAATATCAACCATGGCAGTACAAGAAAAAATGATCTACTGATACACAAGTACTAGCCAAATTCTTTCACAAACTTTATCAGTTTTCTAATCACAGAATAAATTAAAGAAATAAAATATACTGCCATATATACTTTGAAAAGTATGCACATATAAATGTTTTAACAAATGAATAAACATTTAATGAACTGTTTTTATAGTAGGTTGAAAGCAATGTATTAAAATGATATTTTGTGGATGATATTTTACCACAAAGAACCAGCTTATATTTAAAAACCATGACCTAACAGTAGTAAATACATAACTTGTTAGTCTAGAAAGTCAGGAGACCTGAACTCCTGGTCAGTTACTACTAGTCCCTACTAGTCAATTACTCACAGTAAGAGGTACTCACTAAGTCACTGGGTTAACTAAAGCAGTTAACATGGCCATACTAAAGATCTAATATTTACTTAAAAAAGAAAAAAAAAAGAAAATTGAACCACAGAGATTAATTCTTTTCTGACAAACATATCTCCAAAGAGTTTCAAAAGACTGCAATACTCCATCACCATCTACTATATATTTCTGTCACACACAATTTAAACTTTTTTTCTATAGTTTGTTATGAACAGTATTTGACATAAATCACATAAACCGATAAATGTTCTCAAGCTGCAGTGGTCTCCATTAGAAATTACGATGTGCGGCAGTGCCTGAAGCTCATTGGGTAGGGCGCCGGCCACATACACCAAAGCTGGCGGGTTGAACAACAATGACAACTGCAACAAAAGAATAGCCAGGCATTGTGGCGGACGCCTATAGTCCCAGCTACTTGGGAGGCTGAGGCAAGAGAATCGCTTGGCAAGAGTTTAAGGTTGCTATGAGCTGTGACACCACAGCACTATACCGAGGGCAAGAAAGTGAAACTCGGTCTCAAAAAGAAAAATTACGATGTGTACCCCATTTGAGAATTTCTGCTATTTGCCAAATCACAATGAACAAAATGACACCACTATTCAGATTCTGAATGCATTAGCCATGTTTCACATTTGCCCTTTACTAAATCTCACCAATGAATTACCATGTTTCATCATTGCTCATTTACACCTTTCAGGGAACACAATAATGTTTTACTGGGTATTTGGGGGAAGAACCTTTCAAGAAGTCTCATATTAAACGGTGAGGCAGTCATTTAATACTGCTTTAACAATATGCTATAGCCCTTGCTCTTTCTGCTAGATAGGAGACTAAAAAATCAAATAATATAATATAAAGCAGGTAGGAGATGGACATTTTTGCAAATATTCTTGTGGTAGTAGGTAAGAATCAATATTTTTTATAAGACATGCTTTCTCTAATAACTGAAAAAATTTTAAATTACCATGGTGCAGCACTGAAGACAGCCTGAATCATCAGGAAAAACGTGGACTTAATGATGTTGTGGTTATCCAGGAAATGGGTGAACAGTAAGTTGTGCATATGGTTGTGCCAAATAACTGCCATTTCTCGAGTGGAGTTATTCATTGAAACACAAACTTCCAGATAGAAACACCACAGTTAGAAAACTGTTATCAAACATGTTTGTAGAAAAGTCTTAATTTTCAGAGGCACAAAAATTAAGATTTGTACATGCTTTTCATGTGTTAATATATCCTATTTTCAAATACTATAGCTATTATTGTCACCTAATCTTCATAGAATTTCCTCCTTTGGGTGGCACAGTGAAAACGGCTGGGAATTTGCAGGTAATTTATTTAAGCCTATAATTTCTTACATAACTGGAACAATATTATGTAAGAAATATCCAGTAGCAAGAGGAAGATTAAAATGTTTCTCATTATTTCAGAGACTAATAACATTAGTTATAAAAATAAAAATCTGAGTTTACAAAAAAGAATATTGCCAAACTAAAAATAGGGTGATAATTCTTCTGGGGGTACAACTATATTAAAAAAAATATATTGCCCAGCTGGGCACCTATAATCCTAGCATTCTGGGAGGATGAGGTGGGAAGATCACTGGAGAGTGAGGTTTCAAGACCAGTCTGAGCAACAGTGAGACCCCGTCTCTACCAAAACCAGAAAAAATTAGCTGGGCATTGTAGCCAGCTACTTGGGAGTCTTAGGCAGGATGACTGCTTAAGCCTAGGAATTTGAGGTTGCTGTGAGCTAGGCTGACACCATAGCACTCTATACTGGGCAACAGAGTGAGAAACTATTTCAAAAAAAACAAACAAGACAGAAAACCTGAAACACCACCCTCCTTACCTCCTAGGCTGTTGATTTTAGTCACTCAGAGCCATCCCAAATCAGCATGAGAAAATATAATAAAAAGGTACAGTGAGGAAAGTCGATGTCAAAGAGCCCAACATAAAGGTTTATGCAGTGACTCATTAAAAAATCCATTAAACGCCACTCTGAACCCATTTATGCTGGTCATCTCACTTCTCAAGCTGTAACAGCTGATGCTACAGACAGACACAAGTAAGTAATAAGAGGTGACAGTGTTCAAGGGCCAGCAGGAGTTTGACCAACACTGAAGAGGCAATGAACTGCAGGATCTCCCAAGTACACACAGTGATTACACATAGTGATAACCCTACTCATCAGAAAATTAACCTCCACTCTGTGAGATCTGTTTAAGGCAGAAATTATAGACTACATTAAGAAAAGTTTTTGTAAAAAAAAAAAAAAAAAAGTTTTTGTCAAAATTATCTTGAAGTATTCTTGTCACATACAGTAGTAAGCCTCAGTTACAAGCTAGATTGACATGCATTCAAGTGTTACACATTTATTTTATTAATCTAATTTACCCAGAATCCCAAGTATTTTTATGTTTTATTTAAACATGAAATATTGTTTATTTGAAATGTTGTCCAGAAAAGAGCTATTAGTTAGAATTCACTAAGACAGCCACCGAGTGGCTTGGGCTTGGTTCCGTGATACAAACCTACTGCAGCATGAAACTGAGACAAAGCGTCAGCGAGCTGGCCAGCTGCAAGTAGTTTCTTGCCCAATTCCAGATGCTTCTCAACGTCCGCATTTACTCCACATTCAGCACCTAAAAACAAATTAAAAGATAATCAATTAACTTTCCACAAATCAATAATTCTAAAAAACCAAAATGTTTAGAAATATAGTTATTTGGCTCAGTGATCTACTCAGATAAGTCACAGAGGCTAGAAAATGACATGAAGTAACAATAAAACACAAACAGCACTTCGATTTTATAGAGGACAAGAAGCTCAAAAATACAACCTTATCGATCTAATTAGTCAAAGAATATAACCAGTCTACAAAATAAAAGTGAAGGTGCATTAACACAGAAGTAGCAAGAAGATTTTGAACAATAAAATAAGAATTGTTAAGCTAGAATCTCACCTTAATGAATATTACACAGTCCACTATAATAGTCAAGTATTTGTTGACTGTCCCTTCTAAGCATTGGGGATAAGTGAGCAACAGACACTTCTAGTACCTGATCTTATGCTGAAGGAGACAGACATAACAAAAAAGTAAACTGGCTTGGCGCCTATAGCTCAACGGGCTAAGGCGCCAGCCACGTACACTTAAGGTGGCGGGTTCAAATCCCCAGCCCAGACCCGCCAAACAACAATGACGGCTGCAACCAAAAAATAGCCGGGCGTTGTGGCAGGCACCTGTGGTCCCAGCTACTTGGGAGGCTGAGACAAGAGACTCTCTTGAGCCCAGGAGTTGGAGGTTGCTGTGAGCTGTAATACCACGGCACTCTATCCAGGGGGACAGCTTGAGGCTCTGTCTCAAAAAAAAAAAAAAAGTAAACTACACAGTACGTTAGGTGAAAAGTACTATGGAAAAAGTTGAGCCCTAAGAGGAGGTCAGCAATGTGGGGGGACTTACAGGAGTAAACAAGGGGGCAGCCTTGGTCCAGACTCACCTCCCAATGAGGTCACCACGTACCCCAGGCTTCACACCCACAGCAGTACCCACATTCTCCTTGTACACAGGGAGACCCACAGGGCTCACCTACATGCAAAAGGATTGTTTTCTGCTTGCCCATTTACTGGGGATCAGCTCTAGCACCAGCAACTCACAAACTTCTCCATCAGCTAACTTGGGCTACAACTTCTAATAGGGCCTGAAACCCAGCCTTGAGGAAAGGCCCCCAAATTGACTCTTCTTTGGACTGTCTCTCAGCTGTAGAATATCCTTTAGTGTTCTCTTCACATCTTTAGTTAACTCTATAGTAACTTAATTCTTACATTAAACTTCCTCTTGAATGAACCCAGACTGATACACAGTTGGTACTGGGAGCGGTCTGAGAAGAGAGGCAAACAAAGATGGGATTTGAGGATTGGTCATGCCCTTAAGCTGGAGTTTCAATGGGAAATGAGATGCAGGTAATCCACAGTAGGTACTGGAATCACAAGTAATTAAACTATCATTTGTGGTTTACTGGAATAAAGTACTAACTGGAGCACTTTCTGGAAGCCAAACTGACCGCTGCACTTGACTGCAAAGACTGAAATCATGACAAGGATTGTGACGTGGGTGGCTTCTTTTGAGTGTTGTAGAGCACCTACAGAGAGAAAATATGCTCAGATCTAACTCTCAGCTCAAGTCATGGTCTGAGAGCTGATTGAGCTGAAAAACAAATACAAAATTTTAATTATGAGTCATGCTGAATTAAAACAATAGCTGAATCCATAGTCTCACTAGGTCTCTCCTTTGAAAGTTACAGCATAGACTGGTAAACATTTGGTCCCTTAAATTTGGAATGAGAAAATTTGTTTGGACCTAACTGAAACTAACCAACTTAGAGCCTGCAAGTCCTTCTGAGCTTCCAATAACAGAAGTAGCTTATCTTTCCATGTCTTAAGAGAGCCTTCTACTGCTTAAAAACACCAGGACAACCTTATCTAGTGCAGATGCCTTAAAAAAAGGGTCATCAACCTCCTCAAGACCCATCGTCTACACCCATTGTCAAGCAGTATCAAATCTTGGCAAGCTCCAGAGAAAGAAGTATACACTACAACCCAAAGGAAACAGCTTAACACATCAAAAGAATTGCAAGGCTTGGCTGATAAATTAGCAGAGGCCCACAGAACATGTATGGGAATGGATTCTAAAGGTGCTAGACCAAGAAGGGTGAAATATAACACTGTCCATCAGTGTTATAATGAATACTAATTCATTGACGGATGCACATTTAACTAAAGCAAAGGTCAGCAAACTGTTTTGTAAACAAAGCTTCACTAGAACACAGCCACGTGTATTAAAAAATGGGCTGTATCATCTACAGCTGCTTTTACACTATAGCAGAATGGAGTAATTGTGACAAAATCTGTATGGGCTGTAAAATCTAAAATATTCACTATCTGACCCTTTACAGAAAAAGTTTGCCAACTCCAGTACTAGAGATCTCACATGCAATGTGTTAACTTACACACTGAGGTGTCTCTACGAACTTAATTGGTGCCTGCCTGAAACTTAAGACTCAACAGTAGCCTATAATTAATTAGGCTGAGATTCCAAAGTTGCCCTAGCACAATAAGGGGAAAGGATCAAAAGGCTTAGAGAAGTAATGCTGGACTGGATTTATCATGTGTTACCAACACACCAAACCCCTACTGTGTTCTGTAAGAAGGCCTAGAAGATACTTCCTCTACTAAGGCATTGAGAGATGCAGTAGTGAGGGACCACCTGCCACCTTTTAAAAACTCTACAGTCATTCTCCTTTGCAGGACATTTATAACTATGGGAGGATGCCACCACCGAGATGAGCTTACTGATTTCAATAGGGATAAAAGGATCCTGAAGAATTAGTCTACATCAGAAACCAGGTGTAAAAGATATCCAAACGGAGGAGAATCTTAATAATCAGGTGGATAAAATGACACACTCTATGATATCATTCAACCTCCTTGAGCCCATATGAATGGGTTCAAAAACAGATTAGTCTTTACCAAAGCTGACCTGGCCAAGGCTACTACGGCTCAGTGTCTAATTCACCAATACTGAAGACCAACCTGAGCTCCCAATACAGCACCACTCCCAGGGAAATGGGGTGCAGAGGGACCAGCCAGACACTCAGTGGTGGACTGATTTTATTTGGTTCTCTTCCACAATAGGTCACATTCTTATATTCTGAATATGAATTTGCCTGTAGTGCTCTGCCAGCACTACCACTGAGGCTCACAGAATGCTTTACGCATCATCACACCATCACAGCATTCCACACGGCACCATGTCTCATCAAGGAACTCATATCATAGCAAAAGAGGTGCATAATGTGCTCACACCCCTGGGATTACCTAGATTTGCCACATACACCATCACCCAGAATGGCTTATTGAAGACTAAGCAGTGGCACTAGTTAGGAGACAAAGACCTGAAAGGTCGGGGCTGCAGTTTATGCTTTCACTCACAGACCATTATGTGGTTTCATCTCACCTACAGTCAGAACATGTGTCCAGGCATCAAGAAGTAGAAGCAGGAGTAGCTCTCTCATCATTCATTACACACAATAATGTACTTGTAAAATTCCTGCTTCCGGCCCTGGCTTTGAGCTCTGATGGTTTGAAGATCTTAGTTCTCAAAGGCAAATGCTTCTTCCCCAAGGGGACAAAACAATGTTTTCAATGAATGAGAAGATGACACTGCCACCTGGCTATTTTATACTTCTTATACCACTGGAACTAACAGGCAAAGAAAAACTGGTCAATCTACCGGATGGAAAAATTGATCCCAGTTACCAAAGGGAAACAAGGCTGCTGCTATACGATGGAGACACAGTGGGCTACACAGAACCCAGAGGATTCTCTACAGTGGCGTAATACTTCCATACAAATACTAAAGGTTAATAACATACCAAAGAAACAAAAACAGAACAGTTAAGACTCAAATCCTTCAGGAATCAAAGTTTATGGTTCACTCAATCAGGTTTAAAAAAAAAAGCCAGAGAGTGTGAAATTCTAGCTCAGGTCAAGAGAAGTATGGAACAGGTAGGTGAAAGAAGCTCCGTGTACCAGCTGCAACCTCAGATCAGTGATGGACACAAGGATTGTAGTAGTTTTGCAAATTTCCCCTCCGCTTACTGTATGTGTGTTTATTAATGTTTGTATATACAGTAAATCTTCATAATTCACAGATTCTATACTTGTGAATTTGCCTGCTCACTAAAATCCATTTGTAACCTCCAAACTACTACAGCACTTTCACAGTTCTGTGGGAACATGTGCAGATCAGCAAGAACTGGAACCGCCGGCAGGAATGCTCCCAGCTGAGGTCAAACAAGGTGTCACTCTTGCTTCTTATGTCAGCTTTCATGTTATAAACAAGTGTCCTCTCCATAAAATATACATGAGTCATTATGAAAGTTCTCAGTTACACAAAAATCAAGAAACATAAAATCCACAGACAGAAATAAATGAAGCCCAGCGTCACTGATAAACCAAGTGAGTTGAGACTTGCACAGATGAATCAAAGAAGATGCTATCAAGTGTTTCTTGAAAGTGAAACAGTGAACCAGAACGCAGTTTGCCTCAAAACTTGCATAGTGACCCATGTATAATGTCATCTTTACACATTTTCTATGCTTCCTGGTGTGACTTTGCCTTTTTGAGCAGCTCCCAAGCATAGTTCTGATTCTGTTGTTCCCATGAGCAGGAAAACTGGGATGTGCCTTACTGAGAAAATAAATATATTGGTTAAGCTTTCTTTAGGTATGAAAGATAATGCTGTTAACTGTGCGTTCAATATTAATGAATCAACTATATTAAATAAGGTGTCTTCAAACAGAAACACACAGAAAACAAGTATGCTGAGCTACTGACAAAAGTGCCGTAACCGGAGGCCTGTAGGAACCTAACTCTGTAATTACCTTAGGAATAACAGTTCGATATTTGCTAATTTAGTGCTCATGATGACTTTTTTACGGAACATAACTACCATGAATAACAAAACTCAACTGTACTAACCACAGTCTTCTCCCTAAGTTGTTGAACTTTACAACTTAATTGTTATATAACCAAATACTGATGGGACAGTGATGGAGTAAGAGTAGGGTTTTGTTTGTTTGTTTTGGTTTACTCCTTTTTTTTTGCAGTTTTTGGCCGGGGCTGGATTTGAACCCACCACCTCCGGCATATGGGGCCAGTGTCCTACTCCTTTGAGCCACAGGCACCACCACTTGCTTCTTTTTTTCTTAGAGACGAAGTGTTGCTCTGTTGTTCAGGCTGGAGTGCAGTGGTGTGACTGTAGCTCTCTATAACCTCAAATTCCTGGGCTCAAACACTTCTCCCTCTGCCTTCCCAGTAGCTAGGACTACAGGTGTGCACCACCACACTCAGCTAATTTATTTTTATTTTTAGAGACAGGATCTCCAGCTTGGTCTTGAACGCCTGGTCTCAAGTGATCCTCCAGCCTCAGCCTCCCAAAGTCCTGGGATTACAGGCAAGAGCCACCAATCCTGGCCAAGTGTAATGACACAGCCAGTGATGAATATATGACTGTTGGAATTACAAGTCTTCTCAATTAGGGTACTGATGAGAACTTTTTTACATGTATGAAGGCCGGCTATATCAGGCCAGATAGAAAACTGTTTCAGTCTATTCAGACTGAAACAACAAAAATAGCATAAACTGGATGGCTTTTAAACAATATTTATTTCTCACAGTTCTGGAGGCTGAGGAGTGCAAAATCATCCTGCCAGCAGACTCAGTGTTGATGAGGGCCCATTCCTCACACTATACCCTCTCCTTGAGTTCTTACATGGTAAAAGGAGAAACAAACTCCCTCAGGCCTCTTTTATAGGGGGTATTAATCCCAAACACAAGAGCTCTACCTAATCTCCTCAAGGCCTTGCCTCTTAATACAATCACATTGAATTAGATTTCAACTATGGATTTGGGGCAGACACAACCATTCAGTCACAGCAAAAATAGTTGTTTTGTTACACTGGTATCCAAACATATGTAGAAGGATGCATCCAGAAACTAAGTAGCCAGAGTATTTCTCCCTACCAGTTAAACTTTTCAGGGAGCTAAAAGGAAACCCCACAAAAAAAAATCAATCAGAATTGTACTTGCTTAGGAAGGTACCAGAAAGGATAGACTAGGAAGGAAAACTTCTGGAGTGCTCTCTTGATTGAGAGCAATGGCTAAAGGAGCTCAAACAAGAGGTTTCTTTGGTGCAAATGATACCTTTGGGCATTCAAGATGTTTACTTGGTCCCAATGACACTGTAGTCATTTGTTTTGCAAACAAAAACTTGATGACACATGTTAATATTACCTGACTTGAGTCTGTAAGCATCAAATGCTTTGTTCTCAATATTTTTCACAGTTGTACCTGAAATAATTTGTATAAGTAGTGGATTCTCAAGGGAGTATGTAAATATAAATATGTAGTCCAATAAATTCAGAGACTCATCAAGTTCAGAAGACTCAACCATTGTTGGAGAATGTGAATATAAAGGTAGTTTTAAAAAATAGAAAATGTCAAGTACCCTAGAATCTGATTTGGAAAACAAAAGTGTAGAAACTATTTTAAATTTAAAAGAAACCAAGTCCTCAGCTACTTCAATGGAAAGAAGACAATTTGAACCCAAAAATATGATTTTAATCTCAGTATATCAGCAATAAAAGCCAGTATTCATAACAAATCATCAATTTTAGAAGTCTTCCAGCTGGTCTTCTCAGAGCATTTGGTTAATCATATTGTACAACTCTAGAGGAAGAAGTGTTCCTGATAACTATCCATCCTGTCTCACAGAAAGTCATTTTCCATCAAAGTATAGCAATCCAACAGGAATACGGCAAAACACCCAAAAGAGATGTGTTGTTTACACAAAACATAAAAAGTTAAGCAAAACAAGGTCTCAATACATATGACGAGGGTGGCACCTGTGGCTCAGTGCATAGGGCGTCGATATACCAAGGGTGGCAGGTTCGAACCCAGCCCCAGCCAAATTGCAACAAAAAAATAGCTGGGCATTGTGGTGAGCACCTGTAGTCCCAGCTACTCGGGAGGCTGAGGCAGGAGAATTGCCTAAGCCCAAGAGCTGGAGGTTGCTGTAAGCTGTGACATCATAGCACTCTACCAAGAGTAACAAAGTGAAACTCTCTCTCTAAAAATAAATAAATAAATAAAATACATATGATATAATGTTGGATTATGAATTATACCATGTTTTGAGTTGTACCATACAAAAAAGGATTATTAAATTTTTATTGATATGGCAATGCTTTATCACTTCATATTAATTTTTTGTTTCACATTACTCTTTGTAAACACAAATATACAGGGTGGCCACATGAAAATAAATTGCACATGAACTTTATGGCCACCCTGTATAATATTAGAAGTCAAACCAATTTGGGTGAATTATTTTCATTAGTAGGAAACCAAAGAACATCCGGTAGCACACCATGTATCGTAACAGTTGAGACTGCTGCTTGCCTCAACTGGCACGTTTTGCTTCTCAGCGCTCTGCAGTTAAAGGGCTAAAGGAGTTGGTTACACAGCTGCGTGCAGCTATCAAAACTCAGCAAATGTACACTTAAAATATGGACATTTGATTGTACAGTGATTTTGCTGGTTATATGCACATTAAAGTGTTTAGGACCACATATACTAGTGTTATTTTGACATGCATTTTTTAAAAAGGATTAATGAATGGGCAGAGAAATGTCCAGAAATGGGTAGCTTGGCAAGTGACAAGTGCCTATAATTCCAACCACTTGAGAGACTGAGGCAGGCGGATTACTTGAGCCCAGGAACTGGAGATCAGCCTGGCAAGACAGTGAGACCCTGTCGGGGAGGGGAAGCTGGAGAGAGGAGAAGAGGGGTAGAGAAGGGAGGGAAGGGACAGGAGAGGAGGGGCGTTCATGACCACGTGGTATGTGTTAAAAACAAGTATAATAAAACGTTAATGGCAGAATCTAGGTGATGGATATGGGGAAAAACACTGTAAAGTACTTTCAACTTTACAATACATTTAATATTTAATAAAATGTTAGGAAAATATACACTATAATTGGAAGGACAGCCTTGCTAACAAACTATCTAAAAGAGAAAATTAACAGAAAGAAAAAAAGTGAAGACACACAACTGCCCCCCTTTGTTTGATTAACCACTTCTGGTTCAACATGTTCTCTGTAAGAGTTTAATAGCACTTGAAGAGTATTCAACAGCCAGCCACAAGACCACATTCCAAGGAGACTGATTAATTCAACTTACAGAAGGAAAAACAAACACAGCCACGTCACAGCTGCCTTCTACTATCAGCTGGCAACAAGTATTTTTTTTCTTTCTCTTTATCCCAATAAAAACCCTAAACCCATTAACCTTGATGCCAGACTCCTTTCTTTCACTCTCATGACAAGCCTTTTCCTCTTAAGTAAAATTAACTTTTTACTTCTTCCTATCCTAATCTTTATGTTGAAAATTCTTTCTCAGCCCACACTATGAATTCCCACCCTAACAATAGTGTTATGATGGGGGAATATATATATATATATATAGGGTACTGTGTAGGCACAAGCACTTAAGACACTTAATATTTACAGTTAAAATTAAATAATATTGAAAACTCAGTTTTTTAGTCACACCAGTCACAGTTTTAAGTGCTCAATAGCTAGTGGCTAGTGTAGGGGAGAAAGAATAATTTTCTCTCTATCTTCATAGTTCTTAACTGGGACTCCCTATAACAAAAGTCAGATTACCAAGGGAAAAACAGAAGTTCTTTCACATGTACACCTAATGTATACATGGGAGGAAACTCAAAAGAACAGAGTAAATCTTGACAGTAAATTTACTCAAAAGAACTGAGTCAATCTTTGCGATCTCAAAGAAAGAGTCTGAACTTGAATACCATCATTTGCTGAAACAAAGAAAAACTAGCCAGGCGTTGTGGTTGGTGCCTATAGTCTCTAGTTAAGGGAAACCCCAGTTACAGGGAATATGCCAGGAAAAGCACTGAAAGCCAGCGTAAGATTTGTTATGGAGATGCCTTCTCCATTTAGTCACCCCTCTTTTCCTGGTGCAAAGAGGGAGCTACCCTTCCAAATAGAGATTTCTTTGAGTCTCCTATTTTTGATACTCCCAAGTATATACATACACATGTAATTATAATGACATTTTTCCTCCTGTTATCTTTCTTAAGTCAACATAGGCCAAATGTCTATATGCCTCTGGCCAAAAAAGCGGTTTGAGAGCAGTGAAAAGACTTTGTGCAGGCATACTTGTAAGAAACTGAGGCAGAACCCCATGTGGCCAGGTTGGTTGTGAGCCTAACATGACCAACCAGCTATTCCACTTTGGCTGGAATAGCATTGCCAGACTGTGTTAAGGAATTAAGGCTGACTTTATAAGGCCAATGAAAAAGCCCTTTGGAAAACTGGCCAGATACCCATCAGTAACCTTTCCCGATCTGTGGTAAGTGATGAAGGTCGCTTGCTGACAGGTCCAGGAATGGAAATGTGCTCAGGGACCTCAAGAGAAAAGGAATTTACCCAATGCATACAGGTATCTAATGGCACAGGTGAAACTTGGGCTCATGGAAGACTTTTGAAAAGTCCAGCCTAAAAATTCCTTATAAAAGGCTCCAGCAAAAAGCCCCTGACTTAAGGCCTACATGGAAGCAGAGGTTTGCACACAAATTCCTGCATGCCCAAGAAGTTTCTTTATACCTTGCTTAAAGATTCAAAGTAACAGCCTCCAAACGGCAAGGTCAGCAAGGGCAGGTATTCAATCTACCTTGTTCTTCCCTAGCCTCAGGCATAAGAACAAAGAAGTAATGGCTAACAAGATGTTCTCGTTTATGATTGGGTTATGTTCCATAAAAATACTAGAAGAAAGTGTAGGGAAAACACTTGAAGAAATCGGCCTGGGAGAACATTTTATGAAGAGGACACCCGGGCAATTGAAGCAACATCAAAAATACACTACTGGGACCTGATCAAACTAAAGAGCTTCTGCACAGCCAAGAAC
>NW_003852429.1:5411569-5444297 GCF_000181295.1 Otolemur garnettii | reverse complement strand
CATGAAGGCTGTGTTGACCAGTTTGATGGAAGTATTTCGGATTGCATGTGAAAACCCCACACTGTACCCCAGAAGTGCATTAATATACATAGTTACCATTCAATAAAAAAAAAAAAAAAAGATTGGGTTATGTTGATAGGGTTATGTCAAAAGGTGTATGTTGAGTGGATTATCAGATGTCACAGGATGTTTAATTGGATCAATGTAATGTTTAATTGGATCAATGCGGTCACTGCTGCATTGTGCTCATGTACAAAATTCCCTATATAAACCAACTGCAAATAAAGAAGCTCACCATTTTGCCTGAGCAAGCAGATGGTCACCTTTATTTAAAACACAATTTCAATAAGCGTGCTTATTCTCTGCGACATCGCTTTTCCGCGAGACCCTTACGGCAACAGTCAATTCACAGGCCCAGCCAAAGAACCTAAGAGGGCAAAGAGAACATTTCCTCCTCCCAGACAGTTTGACAACTATGAAGAAATCTCACTGGCTGGCACCTACTCACTCCTGGACAGATAGTGTCCAGGCAAGATAGTGAGACCCTGTCAGGGAGGGGAAGGTGAAGAGAGGAGGGGAGGGGGTAGAGAGGGAAGGGAAGGGAAGGGAAAAGGAGGGAAAATAGGAGACTCAAAGAAATCTCTATTTGGAAGGGATAGCTTTAGGATTCTGGAATTCCTGACATCAAGTTGGCCAAAGGAAAGAATGCCTTTTTTTCAGACAGAGTCTCACTCATGTTACCTAGATAGAGTACCATGGCATAGCCCTCAGCAACCTCAAACTCTTGGGCTAAAGCGATTCTCTTACCTAGCTGAGACTACACGCACCAACCACAATGCCTATTTTTAGTAGAAATGGGATCTCACTCTTGTTCATGCTGGTCTCAAACTCCTGAACTCAAAGGATCCACTGGCCTCAGCCTTCCAGAGTGCTAGGATTATAGGTGTCAGCCACCAACCTGGCCCAGAGGTAAGAATTCTTAGCAAGTCAGCCTCCTGTATCTCCAATTGCAGGGTTGGGTCGAAGTAAAGAGTAGTAAGAGTCTCTTTGACCTTTTCCCTTTCTAAATTCAGAGCAGCAGAAGAAAACATTCGTGTGAACTAGTCTTGTATAGTAACTCTGGTGTGTTTGTTTGTCTGTTTGTTTTTTGTTTTGTTTTGGCCGGGGTCAGGTTTGAACCTACCACCTCCAGTATAAGGGGCCAGCAGCGTACTCACTGAGTCATAGGCACCGCCCACTCTGGTATGTTTTTTGTAGGAGTACTCTTTTTCTGATTCCTTCCACCGGAGATGATCACTGTTTTCCTTTGTTTCTGTCTCATGTCATTTGTCATAAAGGGAATCATATAGTAGGAAATAGGCACAGTCCCTATACAGTTGTTGTTTGAGAAACCCTACAAAACCTGGGAGTTCACAGTTCTCACCAGACTGGTACTGTTTAGACAAATTTTGCTATGGATCCCCAGGCAAAAATAACTAGATGAGGTTCTCCTTTTATCTTTTATATCCCAAGAGCCTGGCTTTGCAACAAGTGAAAATATTCTCTCTGGTTTCTGCTGGCCAGTGGGTACCTGGTTGGCTCGCATCAGGCAGCCAACTAAATAGGGTGGGAGTCCGAGATACAAAGTGATGAATAAGATTAGCTTTGTCCAACCATGCCAGCTCTTGGGAGTTTGTCTTAATAAGAGTTCTAGTCCATAAGGGTGTTTGTTGTCTCAGTCTTCGTTGCTTGGTTGCTAGTGGGAAGTGCCTATCCCAGTAGCACTGGCCAGTTTCCAAGTCAGACCGAAGACACGGTTTTTACAAACACTATCATTACCACCTGTGGCAAGAAAGGCCTTTGCTTTCTTAGGCTAACTGGAAGTGAACTTTTGGGACCATGAGGGTTGCTTTTCTGCATCTGTTTTGAAACAGTACTTATGTCCATGATAAAGATTTATTCTAAGCCTGAGAAATTACTCCTGGGTTTTTTTCCCATGAAAAGCCATATTGGATCATGTCAATATTAGAATAAATACACTATTGAAGATCCTTCTCATCAGTGGCAAAATGATGAATCCTTTGAAGAAAAAAATCCTAGCTTTGAAAAAATCATTTAGAGAGCTCTCAACCGAACACCTGTTGTACAGGTATCTATGGGAAGATCTAACTAAAGAGAGAGCAAAAAGGAGTACATCTGCTGGCCTTTCAGACTCCCTCAGCAAGACCGACACCCAGATATCAGACTCAACAAAATTTAAAGTGGCTCCAACCAGATTCTCTTCTCTGTCCTCTTAAACTCCCATCTACCCCCCACCTCCCTGACTCTGACTATCCAGACCTTTTGGATCTCTGAGCTTCTGCATTAAACTCCCCTCCACAAAATCTATTCCTATTTCCTCAGCAAATTCCTAGAGCTCAAAAGAACAACATCTGGAAGAACTTGTTTGAATTGCGATTGAGTGTTAGCAGTACCCATGTTACAGGTGCTTTCTCTCCCACCTATGGACAGCTATTGCTTTCCTATTTGTCTTCTTATTCTGTGTTTAAGATCATCAAACAATGAGGTTACCAAATAACCAATGTGCAAGTATCTATTTTATCACATAGATATTTATGATTTCGGTACGTATCTTTCTCTTTACAAAATTGACACATAATCTTTTATATTTTACACTAGGACTCTAAATGTTTATGAGTCTGTGGAGTGGCTGTAGTGCTTTCAGGGCTCTAAATTTTGATTAAAGGAATAGGAAAAGGCCCTGGAGATTTCAGACTCCAGCCAAGCCATCACCTTTCTCAGATACAAATAGATACTGTATCTAATAGTACGATATCTATGACTTTAATATAAATCAAGCACAGCTGTAAAACAAAAGTACCCACGTATTTAACTTTTATGGCTTTTTTATTATGACTGCCTACTATACATTTGCTTAAAAAATAGTTAAGAGGAAAACAATTTGAAATAATGG
Organism: Otolemur garnettii; assembly: GCF_000181295.1. Lineage (NCBI taxonomy): Eukaryota > Metazoa > Chordata > Mammalia > Primates > Galagidae > Otolemur > Otolemur garnettii. The sequence continues at coordinate 5,441,344 of NW_003852429.1, read as the reverse complement.
CCAGCTCTAATGCTCCATGAAATTTTTATGTGTAATCCAAGCATAATACTTAATACCTACTAAATCAAATAGATCAAAGTAAAATAAACGTTTATTGGACTTTATGTTTTATGTCTCCTTGAAAAGGTCCCCAAATCTGTTTGGTAATTATACCCTTAGAGTGCTAAGTTAAATGAAATGATGGATATCTACTAAATAGCTGTATCATTTTTAAATAAGATAAAATACTGATAAAATAGTAACTGCTAAACATAAATTTAAGTTCTTCTATTTTTGACTTCTTAAATTTTATAGAAAGACAAAAGATGTTTGGGTCTGTTAATAAATATGACTCATGCCACACTAAAATCGTACAACAAAGCATGTATTTCCAGAAATTATGAAATGAATATTCAAAAAATGTTGATATGTGACAGTTCACAATTCCTAATTTTTCACTGGGAATTAGTACTACTAAGGGTTAAAAATGTGATTTATAATTAAAACTACTAGAAATAAGGGAACACTTGCATGCAGAGTATACAAGGGAAGGAAGATGTTTTGGGTAAGAAAGTTATAAGCTATGAGGATGCATTTTTGGTAATGGAAAAGAGTAATTTTGTCAATTTAGAGGTTATAAAGGTTGTTCAGAACAAATGAATGAAGATGGTCAAAAACTGAATACAGCAAGTAAGAAATCACATATGGTCCAACTAACTAAAACTGAACAAATTTATTTTAGGGTTTTAAAGATATGAACTCTAATATCAAAAGTATACTGATACAAAACTAGAATTCCATGTTCTCTTTTAAAAAATGGCAAGGGGAAACTGCTAAAAGGGTAAATTTTTAATGTTTCCACCAGAAAAAAAAATTAAGTATGTGAGGTATGGATTTATTCATTAGTTTGATATCATCATTCTACATTGTAAACACATACCAAAATATCACATTGTACCATTAAAAAATATATTAGTTATCCATTAAAAATTTATTGAGGGACAAGGTTTTCTTAGATTACTGGTCTGCAAAACGTTTTTCTTCACTTTTTAAGTAATCTGCCAAGAAAACAAAAAACTCTGTGTTTTATCAAAATAATTTCCTATGCTTTAAGTTTTATTAGATCTTTGAAAACTAAAAGAACCAAGGATTTTATTAAAGTATGCAACTTTTCTGTATTTGTCTTTCAAATCATATTCAATGGTCTTGCAGACCAGTAATCCTGTGATCCTACTTAATCAAGTGTCTTAAATCTCTGGATATTTTTTACAAACTTCCCCAAACCAAATTTTAAATGAAGTCTTTTTTGACTTCAAACTAACTTTGAGATTTTCCAGATGGGTCCCTGGAATATCTCAAAAGAATGTGTTCTCTCTTCTTATGAAAAGAGAGATGTTATACTAATTAGTCTTATTTGATATAAACCTAATTCAATAAATTATAGGGGAAGCATTATCAAATAAGATGTGATGCTAAACCTTCTTTAGGTTGTCTGTATATCTATGTTATTAAAAATTGTTTCAGAAATTTCATGATATTCCTAGAAATGTGATATGTACTAGTATATCATTATCAGTCATAATTCTAGTTATTATCTTAAAATGTTACATGACATAGAAATAAGCAAAAATATTTTTTAAGAGATGAAGTCTCACTATGTTGCCTTGGCTGGACTCAAACTCCTGGACTTAAGCAATCCTCCAACCTCAGCCTCCCAAGTAGCTGAGACTACAGGCACATGCCACCATGCCCAGCTAAAACCATGACTATTTTAAGTCGTTCGTCATCCACAGACAATTAATTGCTCTACCTGACACTTCCGTGAAAGCCTTCACAAGCAATATAACCTTAAAGTATTTTGTCTTCAAGGAGATTTACGGAAAGGACTTTGACAAGTACAGGTTTCTGATAACTTTAAGATCATGCTATTGGTCTGGGTAAGAATTTCTAGAACTTTAACAAAGAAACTGGTTCATAAAACTGCTAATTAAAGAACAAGCAGAATGAAAATTAATTACATGAGACTGAATGAACTGATTTTTTAATTTGAAACATTTTTGGTTCTTTAATGTTTTATTTCCCAGATTTAAGGAAACTTTTTCTCTTAAGCTATGTGTAGCTTACAAGCAATCTGATGGTGTATATTTTTGTAAATAGCATTGAAACATTTGTCTTTTTTTCCCTATCTGAACCCTCAAGAACTTTACTATCAGTGAGTATTCTCACTAATGAGAATACTTCATGGCAAAGTAGTTATTTGCCTAAGTTCAGTAAGATTCTATTCTAGTTGTAACAAAACACAATTGGAAACACCAGTTATATTTATTACCAAGGCTTTGACTGGAATGTAATGTCTGAAAATCACAAACAACAGAACCAGATATGACCAGATAGTTCTAAGGAAGTAAGGTTGACCTTATATAGCCAATTAAGAACAAAAAAAAGGATGAAGGAGGGAAAACTGGTCTGGTTCCTTTACTTGGTTGCCTTACAGGTAAAGAATTTCACACATTGATAGATTCAGGAACCTTAAGATGTGTTGGACACCTTGATAAAGAAAAAGAATTCACCCAGATCTTTAGTATTGACAGGAAAAGTCTGGTGGCAAGTCCTTGGCTTGGCTCCCTAGCCTTCACAGGCTTTTAAAAGCCCAATCTGAATTTCCTTATTAGAAGTTCAGGTAAGGCAGACTTAAGAAGAACCTATTTGCTCATTTGCTGTTCCTGCTGCACTTTATATAAATAATCAGGCCAAGTTTACAGAGACTAAACTTATTTTGCATACAAATTAGTATTACTACGATTGCTTTGGTAGAAATGAGAGTGACTGCAAAGGAAAAAAAAATGTTTCGCTTGAAAAACAATAATGTACTCATTATTAGATTCACATCCCATTCTCTGAGCTTTCGTTATTCGACCTGTTAACTAAACTGCATCCTGAATTCTTCTAGCTTCCTTTGACTATGACTCCTCAAACTAAGATTTCAAATTTCTAACTTCCTGAATTAGAATCACCAAGAACAAAAATTGTCCTTACCCTAAAGCCCTTTAAGTTGAAACTGGATGACTTGATATGAACTTCAGAAAAACCAGCACAATAAATAGCTCATGTCTGAGCAACCTTCACTTCTGCTGTGCTGTGGGCTACTCAGACATTGCTACAGACATTCAAACTGCAAAAGATACTTCAAGTCCAACATCTGAAATCTCATCTGGCTGCCTACTAGACTCAGAAACTGGTTTATAGTCTGTTTCCAGAGAAGTGCCTCTTTAACATGTTGACAACCTATAAATTTTGTTTCTGAACTGGAAAACTTCTTGGGAAAGTTTCATCTAGGAGAATGTCAAGACTCAGGACATATCATCCCGAAATACAATACTTAAAAATAAATTATCTTGTTCATGTCTGGTTTTCCACTGCATCCCCACTGCTATAACCAAGCATGCATAAATACCTGGTCTGGTTTTTATGGATGTTGAATTCTCTTGAATCTGTAAGAATATCAGTTATCAATATATTCATTTTTAGATTCTCCGATTTGCACAAGTAATTTTTATTCCCTTAGATCTCACCTGGTGTTAATTTCTTTAAGATTTGGTTTTATGATCATCTTTATGTTTCATAAGTGCTCACCGACAATCTTTGAATATTAATTTTGGGAGAAAGGTGATGGCCTGGCTGGAGTCTGAAATCCCCAGGGCCTTTTCCTATTCCTTTTGTCAAAGTTTAGAGCTCTGAAAGCACTACAGCCACTCCACAGACTCATAAACATTTAGAGTTCCTAGTGTAAAATATAAAAGATTATGTGTCAATTGTGTAAAGAGAAAGATACATACCAAAATCATGATAAAATTATAGTAGAGAATAAACTAGGAATAAGATAAGAACGGTGAAGTGCCGTATGTGGGCTATGGAATGACGCAGACTTTAGGCTCCAAATTGAAATGCTGACATGACAGTAAGGACAATTACGGGGGCATGTTGATGGGCATCTGTGTGTTGTCGTCAAAATTCAGGGAGATGGGAGTCTTTTAAATACCATAATGACTTCAAACATTTCCCTACTATAGGCAATGTCTGGGTTATGAACAAGATAGGTTTTGTAGGTTTGTTCTTAAGTTGAATTTGTATGTAAGCTGGAATAAGTACATTTACCTATTACCTGTAATAGCCTCTGTTTGTAAGTGCAAGTCATACATCAGTCAGATGTTTGTAACTTGGGGATTTACTGTCATAGCCTCCATAAATAAGTGCAAGTTGTACATACATAAATTTGATGTTTGTAACTTGGGGACTGCCTGTGCATTTTCTCAAAGAGACAAGCAGATTCATGTGTTCATAACAGAAGATTGCCTGAGGAGGGAAGAAAATTGGGTATGAGATAAACCATTGGTCAAAAAGAAGAAAACACTTTGTCTATCCATCCATAAAAATGTTTAACAGGAAAGATATAACACCAAAAGAATTAAGAACCAACTATGTGGTTCGGCGCCTGTGGCTCAAGTGGCTAAGGTGCCAGCGACATACACCTAAGGTGACAGGTTCGAATCCAGCCCGGCCTGCCAAACAACAATGCCGGCTACAAACAAAAAATAGCCAGCCATTAGGGCAGGTGCCTGTGGTCCCAGCTACTTGGGAGGCTGAGGAGTTGAGGAGACTCAGGAGTTGAGTTTGAGCCCAGGAGTTGGAGGTTGCTGTGAGCTGTGATGCCACAGCACTCTACCCAGGGGGACAGCTTGAGGCTCTGTCTCAAAAAAAAAAAAAAAAAAAAGGACCAACTATGTGGTAGCTACTTATATGTCTCAGTTCACCTAATTTTTTCTTAAAAACTACAAAAAGTAAACATCTTTCATACTTTTATAACTGAGGTTCAAAGGAAACTGAGGCTCATCGAAGTTATACATTTTGTCCAGGGATTCACAATGACCATCAAAACAAGATCCACTTCTGAAGTTCAGTTTTCTTTTCAATACAGTACACGATCCTCCTCCCCATGTAAACTTGGCTAAGCTTTCCACAATTGCTAAGCCTTGGATGCATCCCTCAACCCATTATTTAATGTGACATTTGAGCTATAATCCTGCCCAACCTCAACGATGAACCTGAAGTCTAGTGGGAGCCCAAAGTGCCTCTATCTACAATGCCCTTTGAACTACTATGTCAAGTTATATCATACTCAACCCCCAGAGGCTAAGCTACTCTTCAAACTAAATTTCTCTTGCCTTCCAGGATTAAAAGAAGTGTTGAGAATAAAACTCAATCTTTATTATGTTATAATTTTATCCAACATAATTTCCACTTAGTTATGAGACAATATCACTTCCTTTGCCAAAATTTCCATGACATATCCTAATCATCCACACAGAATTATTATTTTTTTGGTGTACTCTGGTCTTGCCACAGTAAGATTGGTTGTGCACAAGGTCTGACAATTAAGTTCATGAATTTATCCAGGAAAAAGTGCTACCACATACCTCGCTGCCAAATATCACCATGATCTCATTTGAAGTACTCCCCTTGGGAAGCTATACCCCTAGTCTACCCTTGAAATTAATTTTGGAACTCTTTTTCTGGAATGACCATCATAGCTGTCATTGTATAGCACATAAAAACACACACAACAATAATGAATGCCACTCTGCAAGACATTGCCACACTTTGACACAAACACAGCTGTGAGACATTGTTATACCAAGGTTATAAAACCTTACCAAGTTGTTTATACAGTGCTGCCAATGTAAGAAGATGGTGGCAGATTCATGAACTCAGTTGTCAGACCTCAATATACAACAACAGCCCTGACAGTCATTTCAGGAAAAGAGTTCCAAAATGCTTTGAAGGGTGGACTAGGCTCCAGGGTCAGTGCAAAGCTTACCAAGGGGAATACTTCAAAGGTGACTATAAGGATATTAAGAAATGAGCTCATGTAGTACTTTTCCTAGGGTAAGTTCATGAACTTAATTGTCAGACCTTGTAGGTCTCTCTTTCCTCACAAGAGACATGACTGAGATGTTCCCAACTTCCATCTTAACTTCTTCCAAATCCAGCCCCCATGCTGCTGCCAGAGCAATCCTTCCAAAATGCACTCCTGCTAAAAATTCTGCAGTATTTTCATAACACTGGCTAGATTCAAAGTAAATCCCTTCCAATATAAAGGTAAATACTCCCCTTCATAGTCAGGTCTCAGGATATGGGTCCAGTCTCATGATCTACCATTTCTCTAACTCTTATTTTACACTCCTATGCCAAAAGAACTGGCTGTATTTATTTCCCTGATATACTATGTTCTCATGCCTCATGCCTCTGTACCTTGCTATTCCATAATATGGTCTTGCCCATTTGCCTATCTGGAAAATTCCTACTGCTCCATCAAGACTCTGCACCTAAATGAAACCTCCTTTATGAAAACTTCCCTAACTCTGTTGCTATTAAAAAAAGCTCCTTCTATGCTTCTACTGCACATTGCATCCTCACGTATACAAGTGCATGACTTCATTTTGCAATTTCACTTCTCAAACCATTGTTTTTACAGTTTGCCTGCTTCTCACAGCCCCAACCCTACAACACTGATTAAAAACAAGTTGAGAACAGGAATTATCTTCTTCTTTATATCTACTAATTATATCTTGCACATAGTGGGCACTCAATAATTGTCAAATAAATTTAAGTATGTGCCTTTTCATTTAGATGTATTATAATTCATCAGAATAAAACCTAAAATATAACAATCATCAAATCAAACATGTAACCAATGATTCACAAAGATATTTATATCTGAAAAAACAAATTATTCGTAAATTGTCAGCTGACTTTGCAATCTATCAACTCTATTTTGAGCCACAGATAATTCTTCATTCCTTTTCTGTGAGATGTGGCAGCCAAACTTTATGCCATTTGCTGATCAGCATTAAACAAACAGGTTTCTCCTTAGAAAAGCATCAATAGAAGGTCAGCAAAATAAGCAGGAAAGGCAGGGAGGAAAGTGGAATAGCTAACTATCTTTCACTGAAGTTGATATTAGAATCTGTTACATTTTGGAGAGCAGAGAATCTTTAAAACTTAAAGATGAGGGGTTAAAGGTATGATGTGGTGCAAGTCACAATCAAGAACCAAAATAAAGGAGGCAAGAATTGGTAGTCAAAGATACTAAGGTTCAAGTTAAGGCCAGGTGGCAGACCCAGACCAGGTAGTAATCCCAGGGATGGTTATTTAGGGTGAAACACTTAGAATGTAAGAAATGAGGAAAACCCTAACATCACTCTGCAAAAGAACACAGGGCTGAATCTAAGACCCGAGGCAAGGTGGTCTGGAAGAAGTCTTGTAGCATAAACACAGAAGACAGAAGAGTCTGGCCACAGAAAGAGAAAGTTCAGCATCTGCTATGATTTGAATGCCCCTGTAAAACTCATGTTGAAATTTAATTGCCATTGTTACAGTGTTAAGAAGTGAGACATATAAGAGGTGATTAGGTTGCAAAGGTCCTGTCCTCGTAAATGTACTAATGCCTTTATTGTGAGATTCATTTTTACCATGTGAGTTCCTAACAAAAAAGATGAGTTTGGCCCTTTTCTGTGTCTTGCACTTGTTAACCATTCCACTTTCTATTATAATACAATATAGCATGAATCCCTCACCAGAAACCAGCACCTTGCTCTCAGACTTCCCAGCCTTCAGAACCATGAGCCAAATAAGTGTCTGTTCATTATAAATTACAGTCTCAGGTATTCTGTTAGAGCAGCAGAAAACAGACTAAGACAGTGCCTTAGCAATTTGCACAGTCAAGCAACGACCGACCAACAGTAAAAGTTTCAATAAAAATACTGAGCTGGAGACCTTAGACCTTAGAGGTACCTCTCTACAATTACCCTTACCTAAAAAGTAGTTTAGTCTGCACAGCCAAAGTAAAAGGAAGAAAGGACTGAGTAATTATGTACATTTGAACAATGCATCAAAATCCTCCTAAGAAAAAAATCTACTGTAATCAGGCATCTTAGTCTAGTCAGGCTGCTATAATAAAATGCCTTAGACTGGGTAATTTACACACAACAGAAATTTGTTGTTCACAGTTGTAGAGGCTGGGAAGTCCAAGATGAAGGTACCAGCACATGTGGTATCATAAGGTTCACTTCCTGCTTCACAGACGGCGCCTTGTTGATGTATTCTCACTAGTCAGAAGCAGCAAGTGAGCTCATTCAAGCCTCTTTTGTAAGAGCACTAATCCCATTCTTGAGGGTGAAGCTCTCATAACTTGATCACTTTTCAAAGCCCCCCCTTAATATTATCATATTTGGTCTTAGGTTCCAACATACAAATTTTCAGAGGGGATATGAAATTCAGACTCTAACACCAGGATTGCTTTGTATCCTTTGCTCAACTAACTGTGTAGGCATAAATGGTGTGATGAGATTTCTTGCTCAAATTTCAATTTGGAAAATAAATCTATGACAAAAACAACTCCAAGAGCCAATTTTGCTCATGTATTTAAAAAGTATTTACTACACATCTGCTTCATGTCAACATCTTTTAGATACAGAGACAAGGGTCCTTTCCATAAGGGGGAACAAACAGACAAAAATAAATGAGGTAATTCAGACAGTGTTGAAGAAAATACTAGTTTAGTAAAAAGAGAGTATTAACTGCAGGGGAGATTGCTTTTACAAAGCACAACAAGTTGTCTCTGAAACATTAACGCTCATTTGAAGATCTCAGGGAAGAGACAGACTGTGGCAAGAGGGAGAATAAAGGACTTTAATGAAATTGAGCCTGGTATTCAGGAGGAAGTCAATCCAGGATGCAGGGGAATTACGAAAAAAAAAAGTTGCAGAAGTAAAGAGGAGTGCAATATGTTAAGCACTGGAGTACTATGTGTTACAAAAAAAAACAGAAGATGAAGTAAGAGACTACCAGTAAGTCTTTAAAGTTCTGCTGTCAAAAGAAGCAAAAACAGGCCAGCCTGGTGACTCACACCAGTAAAACGCTGGAGGCTAAGGCAGGAGGACTTCTTGAGCTCTGGAGCTTGAGACCTGGCTGAGCAAGAGCAAGACCTGGTCTCTACTAAATACAGAAAAAATTAGCCTGGTGTTGTGGTGGGTGCCTATAGTCTCAGCTACTTGGAAAGCTGAGGCAGTAGGATTGGTTGAGCTGAGACAGGAGTTTGAGGTTGCTATGAGCTAAGCTGACACTATGGCACTCTAGTCTGGACAACATAGTAAAGACTCCATATCAAAAAAAAAAAAAAAAAAAAGGAAAAGCAAACATATACGTCAGTAGCTACAAAAACAAATGGCATCAGAGAACAGTTTAAGATGGAAACGCTATAGCACAATGGAGTGCTGATGGCAACGATATAGCAGAGGGGAAGGAAGTTAATGACACAGAAGAAAAACTGCTTTCTATGGACCAAATACCTCCCAAAATTCAGGCTTTGAAACATAACCCCCATCCTGGTTGTAGTAAGAGGTAGGGCCTTTGGGGAAGTGATTAAGTCATGAGGGCTCTGCTGGAGAGGAACAAACTAGGACCTTTTTTCCATGGGAGAACAGAGCATTCATCCCTCTAACAAACCAGGGTACAATAAGAAGACCTTTACCAAACACTGAAGGATGGCACCTTGATCCTGGACTTCCCAGCATTCAGTATTCAGAATGGTGAGAAATAAATTAGATTACTCAGTCTATGGTGTTCTCTTACACAGTAGCAAAGACTAAGGCACAAGTATAGGAACTACATTTTCAGAAAGTGAGAGTAAATGGAATCCTGGGCATAAGTACAAAGATTAGATCTAGGTAGGAATAAAGATGTCTAATGAATTTTAATATGAGAAAAAGGTAGCAGAGTGCTCAGCAAGGTAGTGAATTTTGAGGTAAAAAGAAGACAATCGAAGTTGCCTTGTGATTTAAAATGAGCTAAAGAAGAGAGAAAAGAGGAGTTTAAGCTGGAGATCTAAGGAAAAAGGAAATGTTTGACATAATATATAGGAATAGATATACTAGGGAACTGCAGGAATATTAGCTATATTGAGTGCATACTTAAGATTGAGATTGTTTCCTTATAATGAGACTAATTAGCAAGGTCGTCTCCATTTTTCTTCATCCGCGTTTGGCAGTGAGGAACAAAAAACAAGCTGGCCAAACTGGATTTACTTGGTGTTGGGTTTCTAACAGATGAAAAATGAAAATTTACAGAGGTAAAGAAATGAAAGGTCATTTACAATGAATGAAGTGACTATAACGATGGATCACTAAATCTAAATTGAGAAAGAAAGGAAAAAGGACATGGCTGCCTCACAAAGGTGCATCTTATATCCCCAACTGTTCCGAAAACTCAAAAGCAAAAACCAGGAGTTTTATACTATGTACACCTCACCAAAGAGCAATATGGTTAGTGTAAGCCTTGCTGACTGGTTAAATGAGTCTTCCCCATTTAAAAAAAAAAAAGTTTTCTGAAGATATGAAAAGAAAAATAAACACATGGCTGAATGTTTGAATTCTAATCAGCAGGTGACTAGATTCCCACAATAGTTCCATAAAAAGACCATGGCAATGAAAATTATGCCACAAAATAAAGCCACAGTGAACTTTATATGGGAAAATAAAACCCAATTACTACAGGGTATCTCCTCTTAGAACAATTGCTCCTGTCCCACAAAATGAAAACAACCACATTTCCAGGCACTCTCAGCAAATGTTACCTAGTCAGGTGAACTGGAACTTTAACACTACTGCTAACTATAGCCTATAATATCAAAGAATTTAAAAGCTAGAAGCTATGGGACCATCTGCTATAACATTTATCTATAAGTTACTTAAAGTCATTCATTTGCTAATTTATTTATTGTTTCCATATTTAAATAATGTCAAGGAAATCCTAGAGAAAACAAAACATACTTTAAGTATGTTAGGATCAAATAAAAATTATGACAATCCTTTACATATATATGTTTATTTTAAACTATTCTTTTTCCCTATGGCCAAAACATATGGTTTAATCAGCTACATTTGGTGAAATAAAGAAAAATTGGGTCCAGACAGTATGCTTTAGAAAGAAAAAGAGGTTCTGGGAGCAGTGGCTTACACCTGTAATCCTCACACTTTGGGAGGCCAAGACAGGTGTATTACTTGAGCTCAGGAGTTCGAGACCAGATTGAGCAAGAGCAAGATTCTGTCTCTACTCAAAATAGAAAAACGAACAGGGTGTTGTAGCCATGACTGTAGTCTCAGGTACCAGGGAGGCTGAGGTAAGAGGATAGCTTGAACTCAAGAGTTTAAGGTTTTTGTGAGCTATGACTTTAAGGCATTCTACCCAGGTCAAGTGAGTGTTAGACTCTGTCTTAAAAAAAAAAAAAAATGAGAGAGATAAAACTATAACAGAAAAAAGGTTTGGTTCCCAGGCTGTGTTCCTACTTAAGAAGCCATATAGAATAAACCATTATTACAGAACTGAAAATAACTTTCTTATCTGTAACATGAGGCCACTACTAAAACAGACACTACTCAAGTTTTCTTCCTACTACAAAAATTCTATTTCTAATCGAGGGCTTTGGACTTCTCTCTTTCAAAGGCCTTTGAGAAAAGGAGTGGAATCAACCTTTCAGTTCATGCAACATGCCTTCCATTGCTAACAGAAAAGTTGAGAAGAAAACAAAATTAGGGCTCGGCGCCTACAGATCAAGCGGCTAAGGCGCCAGCCACGTACACCTAATAAGGTGGTTTCGAATCCCCAGCCCAGACCCGCCAAACAACGATGGCTGCAACCAAAAAATAGCCGGGCGTTGTGTGGCGGGCGCCTGTGGTCCCAGCTACTTGGGAGGCGGAGGCAGGAGACTCGCTTGAGCCCAGGAGTTGGAGGTTGCTGTGAGCTGTAATGCCAGGGCACTCTGCCCAGGGGAACAGCTTGAGGCACTGTCTCAAAAAAAAAAAAAAGAGTCGAAAACAAAATTAGGAAAAAAACTAGGCCATCTAAGCTAATTATTCGTAATATCCTCCATCCTATGCCACTCTGTTTCACACTCACTCTTCTCACACCCATTCTCTTTTATTTCCTTTTTAAAATAAATGTTATTGTGCACATATGATGTTTACCACATGGTATAATGTGATAGTATAGATAGTAAAATGGTTACAACAGAGAAGCAGATTAACGTATCTATCATCTCGAGTAGTTTTTACGTGACAAGAGCAGCTAAAATCTATCTATTTAGCAAAAATCCTTGATATATACAATTTTATTAAGCCTCAAGGCCTAGAAGTGTTACCATCTGGCCTGAATGCCTGCTAGAACACTACATAGCTAATGAACCCAGACACAGAATTTATTTGGGAAAAACAAGAGCTAACAATTTGCAAATTCAAGTCAGAGGTTCTTTCTTATCTTTATATTCCCATCACCAAATCAAGTGTCAAATATACAGGTAACACCTAATTTAACTGCTTTATATAATTATTTACATCAGTAGTTCTTGAAGTGCCCTCTTGAGAACCTTTTAGAAATGCACAATTTCAGGCCCCATCCAGACTGAATTTGAAACTCTGGAAGTGGGGCCCAGGCTTCTGTGTTTAAAAAGATGAGATTCTGATACACACTGAAATTTGAGAACCACCTACCAAAGCCACCTGACAACTAAGAAAAAAGAATACTGATTTTTCTCAGCTATGCCACCACTGACTTGGACTCACAGGATACTGTCAGCCACTTAACTTCTGTCTCCAGCCCGCACACAACATTAATAAAACTCTTGGACTCTCAGTTTCCTAATCTGTAGAGTAAGGATAATACCACATACTTCCAAGAATAAGAGATGGCTTTTAGAAAGTTTCCTTTCTTTTTTTCCCTTACCTGTACCCAAGTACCCACTACTTTACACAGGCAATGCTCCTAAAGACAGCATTCTGGGACTCATCTGAAAAATGTCACCATCCCTCCTACACAGAAAAGCTCTCTAATGACTATTTTCTTTTAAGAATATACCACAGGAGGGAAACGAACGTTCAAGAGTATTACCTAATTATATACAGCAAGCAATTCTAAAATGATCTGCAAGCTAGTGAAAAATGCACATTATACAAAAGTGTGCACCTCCATAAAGTAAAAAAAAAAGAATCCTCATTAAACAGAACATAGGCAACTTTCTCTTAAGTGGCCCAAAATAAATCATTAATGATAACTGGACATAAGTACTATAAAAATTGGGAGGAAATAGGCATGAGAAATGCAAGAGTTCTGTAACAAGTAAAACGGTCCACGCCTTCAAATTCCAATCCCCTAGATTTTCTGGGGCATCGTCACTGTCAAATTCTTTGTCCCAATATTGTCACACTACATGTTTCGATTTGGGGTTCAAAAAAATAGGATCACCATGGGAACCAAAAAACAAACACTGCCATGAATCCGACCTAAAACCTAGCGTGTTACCTTTAATAATAATAATTTTTTAAAAAGGTTGGTAACTTCGAGAGAATTTCACCATAAACAGTTCCCAACTTTCGTTTCTCACTCCCTCTGAATGACATATTCAAAGGTTTAATTGGACCTCCTTGACAACTAGCTCTTTTTATGATGAAAACACATTAATACATGTGACATGTCACTATACTCGCAAGGACCAAGCTAGAAGCATTCATTAAATTGGCACTTTCAGCTGAATTCTTACTCCCCGCTGGCCCCTAAGTTGGGACAGCCCTCTGTTTTCGCTATTTTGTTGGAATAGCCTACATTCCAGTCGTAGAGCTGAAATGAGATTTAAGCGCTCAGATCTTTTTAAGCGAACTTTCAGAGAACTTGGAAAAATAAAGCTAGCCTAAGTTGAATGACACCATGCTGGGAGTTGTAAAACCACAAACTTACACAGAGCCCTCCTGAGGCTGGAATTCCAACACCAGACCCTCAAAAGCACCAATCCAAAACTTCTATACCCGACAGTGTACGTTAAACTGCTGGTTACTCGCTGTTTAAACAGTCAACACAGTCTCCTTCACTTCTCCCGGCCGGACATGCCCCCGCGGCCCCCGCTACCCCCGCCCAGGAACTCCAAAGCGAAAGAAGTCTTTCCTTTGGGCCACCTTCACTGCCTCCTCCTAGCACCACTGACCAACAGCGTCCTCAGGCAACAAGCAAGCGTCCAAGGCAAGGCCGGGACCCAACAGCTGCCCAAGTTTCGCGTTCCAGGATGCTCCCGAGTCCGCCCGGACCCGCTCCCCGCCGCGGGGCGCACGGCAGCCGCGCCACCCCAGTCTCCTCGGACCGCGACAACCCGGCTCCTCACTCCAAAACCGCTGTCTTGGCCCCGCGGCCCGCTGGTGCCCTCACCTCTTCTCCAGCCAAACCCGGAACCGGGCGCCGGTCCCCGCCCTGGCGCGAGCTCAGGCCCAGACCCGGCCGCGTCTCCCCCGGCTCCCGTCCCACCTCCCGAGCCGCGCCGAGACTCGCGCCCGAGAGCAGACGGGGAAGCACCGAGGACCTTGGCCCGGCAGCCCGTTCCGCGGCAGGGGTAAAGCTGGACTCACCTTCGTACTGCAGATCCACCAGGACCAACAGGAAGGGGAACACCGAGCCCAGCCGGCTGGTCACTGAGCCGGGGGCCACCATGTCCGAGGGCGCGGGGAGTGAAGAGAAAGAAGGGTGCGCGGCCCACCAGCCCGCGCCGGCGCTCAGGCTGCAGCTGCGCCCGCCCGCCGTCGGCTCTCGCTCAGGCCTAAGCAGAGGCTGGCGCCTAGCAGAGGAAAGCAGCGGTGGGCGGGGCCCGGGCGACGCTACGCCCCGGAGCGCTGCCGCTGTCCAATCGCCTTCTTCCTCGCCGCTCACCTACTAGGCTTGCCGGGGTCGTGGTTCGCGCTGATAGGCTGTGGAGGCCGCCGCTCCGCCCCGTCTCTGATAGGATAACGTGGAAGCACGAGACTAGGCTGCGTTCGTCGGTCGTGGTGCTGTCACCGAGCTCCAAACGGCCGCGGCGGACCGGAGGGAGGCAGTCGGGTGTCTGTGAGGCCGCCCAGTCCGCATGCGCAAGCCCAGAACCTTTTTTTGGGCCGGTCCGGTGCGCTAGTAGGCGAGTGGGACGACGAGAGCAATCTGAGGTTTACCGGTGTGGTGTTTGGAGAGGAAGGTGCCGCCGCCACCTCTGAGCTGGAAAAGCCACACGTGGTCCCAGAAAGTCCAAGGGGCGCTTTAAGGCGCCTGGATTTGAGGTATCGGAATGAGCTGGTAAACACCACCTCCCGCTGAGCGGAACAGACACTGACCGTTTGGGAGAGAGAAGCTGGGGCTTAGTTTATTTCACTAAGGTGGCGCGATGAAAGTTGAAGCATTTCAGGGACAACGGGAAGTACGTACGTGGGCTAAGGCAGGTAAGTAATGAAGGCTTGGAAATTTGGGAGCCCCCCTCTGACTGTCCAGCAAAACACTGTCCTGAAAAAAAGAATGATTCCGGCAGACTCTGTGAAGAAGAGACCCGGGAGACACAGCCAAGGCGTTCTTAACAGCAGCCAATGTCGACTGTGAGAAAAAGAAAACTGGTACAACAGGGTCTTGTATGTTGGGCTTACCCGAGGAAATTGAAATGAACTTGAACACGATGAAGTTAAACTTACTTATTTTGGCATTAAATTGTTCATGGCTACTTCCTCTGCGGTCCCCCATATGTGCTGTGCACCAGTGATGTTTCCTGGGCTCCCGTGTGTGTGTTGAGCAACGCCAAGTGCATACTTACTACTTTACCGATGAGTATCGGTTACCTTGGTAACTGCTACCTCACGCTTCAGAACGTAAGAACTAGTAAGCAAACTAGTGATTTCCTGAAGATATACTAAGGATGATAAAAATGGAGAAAGGTATCTATTCCGAAGGGAACTAATACAAAGGAAATGGTTTCCAAAAAGAAAGAAAAACTGAGTTCCTAATTAGTTGTGGGAAAGGCCGCAGAATGTGAAGAGCAGAGGATTCAGATCCAGGAAACACCATAACTGGTATTTTCATCTGTAAAGTGGGTATGTCTCTGATAGTCTCGAAGAGGTTTCGGGGTTTTTTTGTTTGTTTGTTTTGTTTGGAGACAGTCTTACTCTGTTGCCCTGGGTAGAGGCAGTGGCATCATAGCTCACAGCAACCTCACAAGCGATCCTCTTGCCTCAGCCTCACAAGTACCTGGTACTACAGGCACCCACCACAACACCCAGCTATTTTTAGAAACCGGATCTTGCTCTTGTTGAGGCTGGTCTCTTTACTCCTGAGTTCAAGAGAGCCACCCACCTTGGCCTCCAGAATGCTAGGATTACAGGCATGAGCCACTGCAGGCCTCAAAGGTTTGTTTGAGGTTTCATGAATCCGATGAAGGTTCTTGTAAATTGTAGAGTGTTATACCATTGTAACTCATTGTAATAACAAAAGCAGAAAAATGAGACTCCTTAAGAAATTTCTTGGGATTTGTTTTTTTTTTTTTTTTTGCTTGCTCTTTTTTCTTGATATCACAGGGCAATCTGAGTGAAAAAAAATGGCAGATAATTTCACTGTCCACAAGTATACTAGTGAAGACATCATGCAAAATGAGGTGCTGTGGCCAAGGCAGCTAACAAAAATGCTGAATGTGGTGAGAAATTACAACAGCAAATAAAATGCAGTGTTCCTGGATGGTGAATTATCACCAGAATGCTGTTTATGACAATAGTCTTAAGGAAAAAGTAGCAGAGCTGAAGGAGTTCTAAGAATGGAAATTAAAAATTATTAAGGAGATCATTGACTTTATAGTAGAAAATAAGAACAGCAAGGAATACAAGGGTTCGTTAGTGTTGCATGATTTTAAACATTTATTGACCAGTTACATAACTGAATTCTGTAGTAGTAGAACTAAGCTTTACAGGGTGAGCGCGATAGTTCATGCCTGTAATCCTTAACACCTTGGGAGTCTGAATGAGGAAGATCACTTAAGGCCGGGAGTTCTTGCCTTAGCAAGAGCAAGAACCTGTCTCTACCAAAGAAACGGAAAAATTAGGCAGCATGATGGTACCCATGCAAATAGCTACTTGGGAGGCTGAGGCAGGAGTATTAGCATCAGTCTAGGAGTTTACAGTGAGCTGTAATGACCCCACCACTGCATTTTACCCAAGGAAGGCAACAGAGCAAGACTATGTCTCCAAAAAAAGGGGGGGAACTAAGCTTTACAAAGTATTCCTTAAAAAACCTAATGTTACAACAAAGATGGTAAATTACATTAGACAGAAATACACATACAAAGCTAAAATTGTGTGTATAGTGCTTGAGAGTGTTTCCTCCAGTGTTTGTCTTGGTATGGGTTTTCAGCCAATAACTCTTGCCAATAAAGCCAAATACCAAAGTAATCCCATGATTGTAGGGAAAATTATTATAAATATTGTTGGTATTTTTCAACATTTATTTACACAGTCTTTTTAGAAATTAAACATTAAATCTCTATTGCCTATTAATTACAACAGCAAAAGACGTAAAACCAATGGTAGCATATTTAAATGAATTATGATATTCTAACTTTAAAAAGATTATAGATTTTTTAATAGGTTGACCTATGCTTAAATGACCAGGAAAAACAATGTGGGTACAAAGGAGTGAACAGATCTAGAACATGTATTGGAGGTAAAGGACATGAGATTTGCTGATGGATTACCTATGGGAAGAAATATATGTTGAGGAACAAGTAAAGTAATTTTAAACATTTTTTATGCCAAATTAAAAACAAAATAGGTAATACTATAGTTAATATAATACTGCAGTATGCATCCTTCTGCATTTATCTTTAAAAACTTGTGCTCTTATTTCTTTTCAAGACAAGAGTTTTTCTCAGTTGCCCAGCTAGAGAGCATTGGCATCATCAAACCTCACTGCAACCTCAGACTCCTGGGTTCAAGCAGTCCTCCTGCCTGAGCCTCCTGATACTTCATGTATGCCACCATGCCCAGGTAATTTGTCTATTTTTAGTAGAGACAGGGTCTTGTTCTTGCTCAGGCTGGTCTCAAATTCCTCAGCTCAAGGAATCCTCTCACAGCAGTCTCCCAGAATCCTAGGATTACAGATGTGAGCCAGCCACCCAGCCTGTTGTTAAATACATACTTTAGTTATATTTTAGCCCAGCTGATTATTAAAATGTCTTTAAAAAAAAAGAAAGAAAAAATTCTAGTACTTCTCTTTCATTTTTAAAATGTGGACAAGTGCATTTAAATAATAGCTTGTGTTGTTATAATTATGAGGTAAAAGTTTTGAAAAACAATCTAAAGATTCTGAAATAATGGTTCTGAAATAAAAGGTCTACATGGGTATGGGTAAAAAAAAGAAAGAAAAAATTCTAGTACTTCTCTTTCATTTTTAAAATGTGGACAAGTGCATTTAAATAATAGCTTATGTTGTTATAATTATGAGGTAAAAGTTTTGAAAAACAATCTAAAGATTCTGAAATAATGGTTCTGAAATAAAAGGTCTACATGGGTATGAGGTAACCTAGGTAACCAATGACCAATAGAAAGAGATAGTAATCAATGACCAATAGAAAAGGGCAATAATGCCTGAAGGCACAGAGAGGCCAATAAAAGACCTGCAGCCAATTTCAAATGTAGAGGGCATACCCCTACAGGCCTTTGCATCTCCATCTCTGTCACCTCTCCATCATGAGAGGGACCTACTTCTTTGGAAGTACTCTAAACTTCCATTTTGTTCTTCTTAAATAAAATTTCACCTTGTTACACTGAACTAAATAAATAGTATATTTTAAACAGTTTATGTAATATTTCTGATAGTCATTTCTACAAGAAGATACAACAATCCTAATCATATGCACCCAGAGCATCAAAATATGCATAAAGTAAATATACATGAAGCTTCAAAAAATGCATGAAACAAAAACATGCAGAACTGAAAGGAGAAAGAGACAAATTCACAATTTTAATTAGACTTTGGCTTGGTGCCTGAGGCTCAGGTGGCTAAGGTGCCAGCCACATACACCTAAGGTGGTGGGTTCGAATCCAGCCCGGGCCACCAAACAACAATAACGGCTGTATCAAAAAAATAGCCAGGCGTTGTGGCAGGGGCCTGTGGTCCCAGCTACTTGGGAGGCTGAGGCAGGAGACTCGCTTGAGCCCAGGAGTTAGAGGTTGCTGTGAGCTGTGATGCCATAGCATTCTATCCAGGGGGACAGCTTGAGGCTCTGTCTCAAAAAAAAAGAAAGTAGAAAAATCATCTGGGTGTGGTGGTACACACATGTAGCCTCAGCTATGTGGGAGGCTGAGGCAGGAGGATTGCTTGAACCAAGGTTGCTGTGAGCTAATCAAAAAACATGCCACTCTAGCCTGGGCAACAAAGTGAGATTCTGTCTTAAAAACACAAAACAAAGGGAAAACAAACAACACAAAAAGGAAGTCTCAAGGGAAATTAGAAAATATTTTGAACTAAACAAAAATGAAAATACAAAAAACACAAAAGAAAACAAAGTCCAAGGCTCATAGATAGCTTCTACGAAATAGGATAGCTCCCTACTGTGGTCACTCTTCCTTTCTCTCTTTTTTTTTTTTTTTTTTTTTTTTGGAGAGACAGAGTCTTAGTTTATTGCCCATAGTAGAGTGCTATAGCAACACAGCTCACAGCAACCTCCAGCTCTTGGGCAACTCTCTTGCCTCAACCTCCCTAGTAGCTGGGACTATAGACTATAGGCGCCTGCCACAACGCCCAGCTATTTTTTTGTTGCAGTTTGGCCAGAGCTGGGTTTGAACCTCCCACCCTCAGTATATGGGACTGGCGCCCTACTCACTGAGCCACAGGTGCTGCCCCTACTTCTCCTTTCTCCAGAGAAGCCCCAAGCATGGAAAGAAAACTATTGTATAGATCCAGAAGTGATGCACAATACTTATATTTCCATTGCCTATAACTAATGACAATGACATGACTCCACATAACTTCAAAGAGACCATAAAGTTAGTTGGGCAACACAGTCAGTGAGCACTGATATATCTGCTACAAGTAGAAGATTATCATTCACCAGAGCAGTCATGGTAAAAATAGACTTTGTAGGGTTTGGGTATATATTGGAGCCAGTGCCAGCAGGGCTGCTGATAGATAAAAGGTGGGGGTCGGGGTGGTGAATGAGGGCCTGAATGGCAAAAAGGATCCAGTCACTTTAGGAGCCTGACAGAGGAAATAGCACAAGGCTTTGAAATGGAAACAGTCTTAGTGTATTTTAGGAATTGTGTGCTGCAGTGTAATAAACTTAGTGGTGTGACATGTCAGGAGGTAGGCAGGAACCAAATTATATACTTCGTTTTTAAGCTGTTAAAGGAAGTTTTAAACTTATTTTATTGAAAACAGGAAGCCACCAGAGGATTTGAAGCAAAAGATGAACATTATTAGATTTAGGTTTAAAAGAGACCATTCTAGCTGCTGTATAATATAATGGATTATAGAAGGATAGATAACATGCCCAGTTAAGAGGTTACTGCAGCAGTCCTGGTGAAATGATGGTGACTTAAACTACAGTAGTAATAGCAAAGATAGAGTTGAAGAGAAGCAAACGGATTTTTCATGTATTATGGTTATAATAAATGGAATAGATGGGAATGGCAATAAATGAAGAATCAGAAGTAATTCCTAGATTTAGTTCAAATAACTGGTATTTGAACCATGAGGAGGTTTGAGGAAGGAAGAGGAGCTATTGGGGAGAATGAAAACCAAGAGTTCCTTTTTAGCCACATTGTATTAGAAATGCCTTCCGGATGTTAAAGTAAATGTGTCAACAGACAATTGGTTTTATGAGTATGGAGTTCAGAGAAGAGAAGGGGCTGGAGCTACAAAGTTGGGAGCCAAGTGACTGGATTCGATCACCTAAAGAGAACGTGAAAAGTGCACTGAGAGAAGAGGAGACTGCAGAATTTACCAAAATGTAAGAGGAAAACCAGAAAAGTGTGGTACCACAGAATATAAGAAGTCGTTCAAGAAAGAATGCTGTTGATAAGATGAGGATGAAAAAAGTGACCTCTGGGTTGTTAACTTTGTCAGAGTAGTTTTAGTGGAGGACTGAGAACGAAAGTCAAGAGTTGGTTGAAGACTAAATGAGAGGTGATAAGGGACTGCAGTAATTGCAGAACGGTCTCCCTGAAGTATTTTTTTTTTTCCCTGAAGTATTTTTAACCTGAATGTATACCTAAAAAAATGGTTAAAATAGTCAATTTTATGTGGTTTTTTTACTACGGTGTTTTAAATTATGGTAAAAATGGCAAAATGGTAATATTTGTGTATTGGAAAATTGCTATACTAAATGTTTTAAAATGGTATTGCTTGGAAGACAAGCAAGGTAATGGGGCTCTACTCAAAGGAGAGTAAGAGTTAAGGAAAGGTTTTTAAATATTTTGATGGTAAATTTTATATTCGACAATGGCGATGATCTAGTAGAACTCCTCAGTGATACAGGATGAAGATGATTAACTTTGAGAGCCAATTCATGGGAAGTCAAGAAGCACTGTAATCTAGAACATAACTACTAGGATCACCTTTTTTTTTGAGACATAGTCTCACTCTGTTGCCCAGGCTGGAGTGCCATGACATCAGCCTGCCCAGCTCACAGCAACCTCAAACTCCTAGGCTCAAGTGATCCTCCTATCTCGCCTCCCAAGTAGTGGGACTACAGGCACCCACCACAGCACCCCACTAATTTTTCTATTTTTAGTAGACACAAGGTCTCACTCTTACTAAGGGCGGTCTCAAACTCCTGAGCTGAAAGGATCCTCTAGCCTTGGCCTCCAGATGCTAGAATCACAGGTGTGAGCCACCACAGGTGCCTAGGGCTAACCTTTAATAGTTACCCATCTAATCCCAGCCAGAGCAATGATACCTGACTTGTACAAGCTATTTTTACAGCTTTAGCATAAGAGGAAAAAACAAAAAAAGGACATGGAAAATGCAAAATGTAAAAATGTATATTTATAGCCACCAGAGGTCACTAAAGGCCAATTCTGCCTCTTTTTTTTTTTTCTTTTTTTGAGACAAAAGTCTCAAGCTGTCATCCTGGGTAGAGTGTCCTGGTGTCATAGCTTACAGCAACCTCCAACTCTTGAGCTCAAGCAATGTTCCTGCCTCAGTTTTTTCTTTTTTCTTTTTTCTTTAGTTTTTTCTATTTTTAGTAGAAACGGAGTCTCAGTTTTGCTCAGGCTAGTGTCGAACTCTTGAGCTCAAGCAATCCACCCGCTTCAGCCTCCCAGAGCGCTAGAAACAGGCAGTCAATTCTGCCTTTTGACTGGGAAAAACCCAAGCTGATAGTCTTTTTAAAATGGGACTGTGGTAGGTAACAATTACTTTCACAAAATTACTGAATCATCTAATTAGAAGTTTATACATTTTGTTTCCCTGATCTCAAAATAATACTATAATGAAATGTACAGGTAGTTTTTGAGAATGTAGAAAATATACAAAAAATAAATTGTAGTAGGAAAATACTACTCTCTTGTAAATTACCAAACAGGTGTAACTTACTCTGGAAATCAGCAGACTGTAGTATGTTTCGCTACCATTACCACTCAATCTAACTTTAGCAGGTAATTTTTAAATCTTTAATTCTGTATCTTCGTGTTTTCAATATAGCAAACAAGACTGAAAACACACTGAAATTAGAATAAAATATATTTTTAAGTTTTATATTCTGTTAATGAAAAGAAATAAAGGATACTGATAAATCAGATTTCTCCAAGGATTATGCTACTTTTTCTAGTGGAGGGAATGATGCTTAGTTTTATCAGATTATCTTCATTCAGTTGATCACTTAATTGCAATGCAAAAGTATAATGTATTTTTTTTTTTAAGAGACAGAGTCTTGCCCTGTTGCCCAGGCTAGAGTGCAGTGGCACAATCATAGCTCGCTGCAAACTCAAACAGTCCTCCTGCGTCAGCCTCCCAAGTAGCTGCAACTGTAGGTTCTGGGCTATTCGAAGTGACTAATTCTTTTAACTGATCTCTAGCTCCTGGCAATCCTTCCATCTTGGCCTCCCAGAGTGCCCAGCCATAACAAGCTTTCTCTAATAGTTCATCTGACAGTTATGTATGTAGATAAAGAGAGAGAGAGATGATTAATAATTATCGACCTAGCAAATAAGAATGTTTATTTTTTTCCAAATACTCATGAATACTTACAAAATCTACCAAATAGTAGTTCATAGAGGATTTTTACAAATTTCTAAGAATGGTTATGTGTTCTGTGTTCTGTGTTCTTACAACATAATACACTTAAATTAGAAGGCAACAAAGTTTTCCAAGTCAAATGTTTGGAAACTAAAAATATATTCCTAAGTTACTCATGATAATGACACAATCATCTCAAAAATTCCAAATTATGCAAAACTAGATGATACTGAATATGCTGTATAATCATAATTAGTAGAATGCAGCAATTCTTAGGGGGCCAGGCAGGGACTTAAATGTTTTTATTAGAAAAAAAAAGCAGAGGAGACAAACAAATTATGCATTCATCTCAAGATGGTAGAAAAACTATAGAGCAAGACTAAAGAAACAGAAAGAAAGAAATAATGAGGTACTACTGATTGGGAGTAGGAAGAAATGTGCAGGACCTAAACCAAAAAGTTAATGATAGAAGTTAGAAAATAGAGCAAGCTGTAAAAGAGTGAAAAGATGTCTTTTAGAATTTTAAAGGGAAGGGCCTGGCTGGGTGGCTCACCCCTGTAATCCTAGCCTCTGGGAGGCCGAGGTGGGTGGATTACCTTGAGCTCATAGGCTGGAGACCAACCTGGGCAAGAGCAAGACCCCGCCTCTAAAAATAGCTGGGCATTGTGGCAGGTTCCTGTAGTCCCAGCTACTTGGGAGGATGGGGCAAGAAAATCACTTGTGCCCAAGAGTTTGAGGTTGCTGTGAGCTGTGATAACACAGTACTCTACCGAGGGTGATAAAGTGAGACTTTGTCTCAAAAACAAAAATTTTTTAAGGAAGTTCACAATTACAAATATAATAGAGATGTTTTAATTTATAAGACAAAACATTAAGTGTCTTTATGCCAATAAATTTGAAAATGAAGATGAAAAGAATGATAGAATACATAAGTCACCTAAGTCATTAATAAGTTATTAAAGAAAATAAAGTAGTAACTGTATATATCATTCTTTAAAAAGCCACCTGGTCCTAACAGATTTCTAACCCCTCCCTTATAAAAAATATTTCAGAGAATTTTTAAAAAGAAGATCTCTCGAACTCATTTTAAGATGTTTGGTGCTAAATCTGGAAAGAAAAAAAAATTGAACAAATTATGTGAATAGACAAATCTCAATTAGAATATTTCCAAGTCAAATTCAGCAGTGGGTGGGGACAAAATATAACCAAGACATTATCCAGGAATACAAAGGTAGCTCAACATCACATCAAAACATGTTTTAAAGAAACACATCAAATTAGCAGGTAGATGAAAAATCATCATTTCCACAAATCTGTTACAGCCTTAAATAAAATACAGCACTCATTCATGTTTAAAAGAAAATAATCTCAGAAAAAAATGAGAGGAAACTGCTCTAACTTTGTAAGTGCGATTTATCAAAACTTCTGTTTTAAGGATGGTGGCATCAAGTCCTCATCTCCCTCTTTGTTTCTTTGAATTCACCCAAAAGTAACAACAACAACAAAATTAGAAAGAGGAAAGTAAAATACAAAATATAGAAAACTGTTGAAACTCTAAATCCCAAGGTAAGTGAGAGGGATGACAAACAGAAAAGGATGCTTGCTAATACACATCTTTTTTAAAAGGTGGCAAGATATTTCTCCAAGATTAGAGATATCCCCTGTAGTGTAAAACCCAAACTTGTTTGCAACAAGAAGAATGAGATGCACTGGTTAGTGACCGAAGCTACTGAGAACACACTTTGGTTCCAAGAGGCAAAAGATATGGGCCTAAAAGATAATTCCATTATGGATTAGCTCCCAAGAAGCAATTTATTCCCTTAGCAGAAGGACTCATACCAGGAAGAGTCTTACCTCTGCTTATCTCCCTTTGTATGAGAGAAACAAAAATAAATTCATTCAAAAATGTGAGCTGTAAGAAAAATTATGGCTAATGTGGAGCACAGGGACACAGTCTCAATCTCTTCCTCTACTTTTTTTTTTTTTTTTTTTGCAGTTTTTGGCCAGGGCTGGGTTTGAACCCACCACCACCTCTGGGGCCAGCACCCTACTCCTTTGAGCCACAGGACCTAGCAAATAAGAATGTGGGGCCAGCACCCTACTCCTTTGAGCCACAGGTGCCACCCCCTTTCCTACTTTTGAAATAATTAATTGGGTGACCATTAGACCGAGGCAGTTTCAGCACCTTGGGTTTCTACGTAAGAAAACGAAACTCAACTTAGTAAACAGTAAAATGAAAATTAAATTTAACCAGTCATAAACCATCAACTAACCTCTAACTAGGTACTTTCTACTAGAAAGATTTAAATAAAACTACTAAAAATTTTTATAAATAGGGTGGTGCCACAGCTCACAGCAACCTCAAACTCTTGTGCTTAAGTGATTCTCTTGCCTCAGCCTCCCAAGTAGCTGGGACTACAGGCGCCCACCACAGCACCCAGCTGTTTTTCTGTTGCAGTTGTCATTTGGTGTTTTAGCTGGCCCAGGCCGGGTTCGAACCCACCAGCCTCGGGCGGTGCCCTACCTACTGAACTACAGGTGCCCCCGAAAAGTTCTATATTTTGATCCAAGTGGTGGTTACACAGATCATGGATCTATATATTGTATACTTAATATTTAGTACTTTGCTGTCTGTATGCAATACTGAAAACAAAACAACAATAAATAACTGAGTAAAGAGGAGAAAAAACAATGAGATGAATTGAGGATTGACTAAGGATAGAAAGATATGGAGAGGGAAAAAAGTCATCACAGCAAAGAAGTTAAAATTGGTAAGGAAAGTCATGCTGAAAACCTAGTAAGAGACAGAGCTATAGGAATGAAGAAAGTAAGCAATATGTAATTAAGTAAAATGTTAAAGAGAATTAAAATATGAATGATGGCTACATAGGTGGTGGGAGTATGAAAGGTGATTCAATGAAGTATACATTTATAATTTATTGTATAGTTTTCTGTATGTATGTTATACTTCATAAAAAATTTTTAAAAAGAAAAAGGATTGGCAGGAAAATAATTGATATGGAAGGCAGGCAAAGAATTCCAATTTTACACAAACATTTCTGCAGGCCCTAGGAGAAAATTGAAATAAGGGCAAACTGAAGTAATTGGAAGAAATGTCTCAATATGTAACCAAAAAAAAAAATTATTGGAATAAAAGAGGATTTGACTATATAGATTAAAATAAAATACTTTGTACCAGGAAAAATTATGCTGGAGCTGTCAACCCTGAGACATAGCTAGATAAAATTACTGGACTCTAAAAAAAAGAAATAATACTGTGCACTTTATAAAAGAGGCTTTATGAGAAGCTGGGTTGCTCTTCCAAGTGCTCTTACCTTTCAGCCTTCTGCCACGTGAGGACACCGCAAGAAGGCCCTCGCCAGAAAACCAAACGTTCTGACACCCTGATCTTGGACCTCCCAGCATCCAGAACAGTGAGAAAATAAATTTCTATTCTTTTTAAACTACCCAGTCTTGGGTATTTTTTGTAGCAACACAAAATGGACTAAGAGATGTATAGAGAAAAGAGTACACGTGTGTGTGCCCACTAAGCAGCTAAGGAGTAAGACTTAATGGACACTGCATTTCTCTTTTCACTTTTCTCTATGCAGGCCCCTTCCCTTGCTACCCTTTTCTTCATATAATTCTGGGAGAGCTGTCATTTCCACTGTCTTTAGCCAAACCATTTGGATGGGCGTGTGTCTAAGTCAACTATAATCTATCTCCCAGGAATTTAATTCTTGAATGGCAATGAAGACAACTGGAGTTAAACTATCCCACAAACAGCACTCTGTAATCTCAGAACAATCACAGGATGTGGGAGCTTCTAAAGGCAGTTAAAATTTGATTTTTGGCTTAAAAGATAACATCCAAATAAATGCTTTGGAAAAAAAGTTACATTTCTTTCTCACATGGAAAAGATATCCAGAGGAAGGCAGTTCAAGACTCATTCTGTACCTTTACAGGATCATTCTGCTCTACTCTCCTCAATATGTGGCCCCACGTTCAAGTTCTAAGTTATGACCATTGAACACTGGCATCTAAGAACATCCCTCTAAAACTAAAGGAAAATGGTTTTATTTTTAATGACAAAATCCCATAAAGATGGAGAAAACAAGAGTGGGAGACAATAACAAAATTTTGGAAATGTGAAAGTAGATGGAAGAATGATAACTGACTTAGAACCTGAGAAAGCCGAATTTCAATTGACAGTAAAAAAAGCTGAGAAGCAATTAGATTTGTAGGCCAGAATTCTAAAAACACTGAAGAACTGGCAGCACCAAGATTTTCAAGAAGTAGGAATGGGGAGCACTAAAATGAGATCTGAGAAGTATTCAGAAGCAATTGTATTCCTAAATTCCTACCCCAACTTTGTGTCAATGAGCAGCTACTCTTCCCTATACTGTAGAAATCTGGAGTCTCTTCTTAGGAGAAGGGGAAATAAAGAGGGATGCTAGCCACAATAAAGGGCATGGGTACTATATTAAAAATAGGGGTTATCAAGGGATTGTCTCCCCAGTTATTAGTGCAAATATTGCCCTCTCCCATCCTTTTTAAGACACTAGCACACACGATGCTGGTTGCCAGCCCTTTATGTTCCAGGTTGTACATTGGAAAAGCCTTCTGTAGTGAACCAAATAATGTAAGTGATAAGTAGGGATCTCCAACAAATGGCCAACCAGATCACCATATATGAGACTTAGAGTGCAGAAGTCCAACTACTCTTAATCATAGGCAAACAATCAAGAATGAACAGATATATGAATAAGCCTCCTGAAAAAAGAAGCTGGAGATCGACAGAGTAAAGCAATTTGAAGGAACATTATGTAGGAAGAAGAAAATTTTGAAAAACATAGTTTTTTTTTTCTTTGAGACAGAGTTTCTGTCACCCTGGGAAGAGTATTGTGGCATCAGCCTAGCTCACAGCAATCTCAGACTCCTGGCACAAGCCATCCTCTTGCCTCAGCCTCCCAAGTAGCAGGAACTTTGCCCACTATTGTGCCCAACTAGTTTTTCTATTCTTAGGAGAGACAGGGTCTCACTCTTGCTCAGGCTGGTCTCAAACTCCTGAGCTCAAGTAGTCCACCTGTCTCAGCCTCCCAAAATGCAAGGACTACAGGGGTCAGCCACCACACCCAGCTAAAGAATATATTGTTAATATGTATAGTGAGAAACAAAAAGATATTCATGAAACAAGAACAGGATGTTATTATAAGAGGAATAAAGAACAAAAAAAAATTAGAAATGAAGAAGATGATGGTAGAAATGGAAAAAACTCAATAGAAGAATTGATAAAGTTGAGAATTTTGAGCAAAATGCCAAAAATATGAAAAAAAGGAAAGGCAGGATGATTGAAAGACTAGTCTTGAAGTTCCAAAGAAGTTTCAGAAAGGGAGAACAGAGAAAACAGAGAGGAGAAAATAACCACAAAATAAAAAATTTCCTAAAATGAAGGAAGTTTCTAGATTGAAAATGGCTGTGGAGTACCTAGCACAGTATATGCAAGTCAACCCAAACCAAGTCCCATCATCATGAAATTTTAGTAAGTAAAGAGAAAATTCTATCAGTTTCCAGAAATGGAAAACAGGTCATGTACAAAGGAATAGGAATCAGAATGGCTTTCAACTTCACAAACCTAACATCAGAAGCAAGAAGAACAAAGAAACACTATTTTCAAAATTCTAAAGAAACATGATTTCTAACACAGAATTGCATATTCTTGGGCCCAACTAATAAAGAAGATGAGGGTAAAATAAATGTACATTCAGACATCTCAAAAAATTTGTCTCCCAAGCATCCTTTCTTAAGATGCAATTAAAGGATGTGCTACACCAAAATGAGAGCATAAAGTTAGATATAAGAACATGGAGGCATGGGATATTATGCAGCCTTAAAAAAGATGGAGACTTTCCTCTTTCATGTTTACATGGGTGGAGCTGGAACATATTCTTCTTAGTAAAGTATCTCAAGAATGGAAGAAAAAGCATCCAATATACTCAGTACTATTATGAAACCAATATATAATCACCCACACTTTTGTATGAAAGATAAAACACAACTTTAGTCCAGGATGAACGGGGAAGAGGAGGGGGAGGAGGAGGGAGCAGGTGGGTAGAGGGAGGGTAATTAGTAGTATATATTGCAAGGGTACATGTCAAATCTATTATGAGTAAAGTATAAATGTCTTAACACAATAAGTAAGTGAAGTGAAGGCTATGTTAACCAGTTTGATGTAAGCATTCCAAATTGTATATAAAATCAGCATAAATGCATTGATGTATATAGTTATGGTTTAATTTTTAAAAATCCAAATTGTATATGAAATCAGCACATTGTACCACCTAAATGCATTGATGTATGCTGTTATGATTTAATAAATAAAAAGAACATGGGGCTGAGGGCGGTGGCTCAGGCTGAAGTGAGAAGATCATTTAAGGTCAGGAGTTGTACCTGGGCAACATAGTGAGACCCTGTCTCTACAAAAATAAAAATAAAATTTAGCCAGTGTGGTGGTATGAGCCAGCCTCAGGAGGCTGAGGCAGGAAGGTCCCTTGAATCCAGGAGTGCAAGGTTACAGATCACAATACTGCACTGATCATACTCCTGCTCTCCAGCTTGGGGAAAGAGGGAGACCTTGTGTCTTAAAAAAGAAAGAAAGAAAGGGAGGAAGGAAGGAAAAAAGAAAAAAAA